>NC_133332.1:46127730-46176744 GCF_042186555.1 Aquarana catesbeiana | reverse complement strand
AACGGAAGGAGACAACAGGAAGTGAGAGGAAATCTACCCCTAGGAAGGGAAATTCTCTCCTGTAATAGTTAATATGGGAAAAAGGTGTCTCCACTGAAGCTTTATCACCAATCCTTATTTCCCTAATAACCCCAAATTTTCAAAATCCAATTGTCATTGGGACAGAAAGTGAGGTGAAATCTTCTGAACAGGGGCACAGACAGCAAAACAAATGTTACAGGGGTGATAACCCTTCCCTATGCTATCTACAAAACTTAAAAATAGATTTTTTAGCTGGAGCTACACTTAAAAAATGTACCTGTTCCGACTTACAAACAGATTCAACTTAAGAACAAACCTACAGTCCCTATCTTGTTTGTAACCCAGGGACCCCCCTGTATATGTTAGAACTTTTATATAGGAGGCATGCTCGCCGTGGTACTTCTTCTGTTGCTAAAAGTGGGTTCAACCGTGATTATGTTCCTGTATTTGTATATCGTGCCTAATTTGTGGTCGGTTTTGTTTTGGGCTGTCTACATTGTAATAAATAAAAGCTTTCTTTGGATAAAAAAAAAATAAATAAAATTATGCTACCGAAATTAGTAAATTGCATCTGTTTCTTCTTGCTGGAGGCTGACATTTTGCCGAAGCAGTTGCTGCTGGATCTGTGTTATATTACATGTTAGTATGGGAAGTCAAGGAGCATAGGTTCTCATTAGTGTAGTGGGAGTGCATTTCTAATTGATTTATTGGTTAATTTTTCAATTGCTTAAAAGAGAAGTATGGGTTTGGGGGTTATTGCAGTATCATACTTACCTAGGTGGATGCTGCATCTGTCCCCCGGCGTCTCTGCACTGAGAACCTAGCGATCGAACACCGACGATGGCTCGGTTCTCTCAGCTCCCCGATAGGAGAGCTGCTGCCTGTCCATCAGCAGCTCTCCTGCTCTGCTCCTCCATGCTCATTGGAGCGCTGAGCTGTGGAGGGGTGGGGAGGGGCTGTCTCAAATGAGGTCTTGTGTGTATATATATAATTTATATATTTTAGTAATATCGGGGACCAATAGCTCTCATGGCAGATGCGTTTGTCAGTGATTCAAGCCAGTCAGGAACTATATTTAAGGGCATGGTAGCCCATTTTTATTTAAAAAGGCAAATAAAAGGCTGTAACATAAAGGTTTCCCATGCAGGGGTTCTTCTCCAGCAAGGAGACACAACAGAAAATACTAGCCCACCTGGCTCTCTTTAGCAGTACCTCTGCCCTTCATCCTGGTCACACAGACCACAGGATTCCTCAATGTGGATGGCTTCACTTTAGCGCCCACAGCTCCGCTCTGGCCTTAGTCCTCGGGCCGTTCCACTGCCTCTTGCAGTCACATGTTCTGGTTACCTCCTGTCTCCAACTGGGAGCCATGAGGTCTTCCCATACCCTCATTATAAGTGCTGATCACCCTGCTGGTAATCTACAAAGTCTGGACACAGGGTTGGAGATCCCGTCCCACCCAAGACACTATGGAGTCTCCAAACTGCAGAGCCCCCATGACCGAATACCAAAACCTGGAGAAAGCTGCAAAAGCAGTTCTCTCCAGTCCACATTTATGCTCTGTAGCCTTGCACCAAGAACATTGTACACACCCTGTGTCCCCCAAACTATCAATTTTACCTTGACACCATCTCCTACTGTCACACTATATATATATATATATATATATATATATATATATATATATATATATATAATATAATGTGTGTATATGTGGCACTAACCCCTTTCACTTTTTGTTCATTTATGGTGCTTACAGGGACCTACCTAGTTCTTACACAACTCCTCTGCCACTCCTCCTATGCTGTTCACCCTTATACATCCAATATACAGTGTGTGTGTGTATATATGAGTTTGGGTGACTTCTGTTTCCTGCTCTGCACCTGAATGCTCAAGTTACATGCCGGGTGTGTGTGCAGTCCTGACCTGTCTGTCTGTGTGTATATATAATATAGAACAGAAGTCACCCAAACTCATATATATATAATATTTAGGCATGTGCAATTTGTTTAGTTCCGAATTCGTCTTTTAACGAATTTCGACAAATTCGTTAATTCGGAAATATCCGAATTAACGAAAACCCGTTTAACAAATTTTTCCGAATATTCGTAAACTCTAAAAATTTGTAAATTCATACATTCGTAAATTCTTACATTCGTAATTTACGAACGTACATTCGTAAATTAGTGAATTTGTAAATTTGGGAGGTATAGGTAGGTATTGTAGTTTCCTTACAAATTTGGCTGTTAGTGAACGTAACAAATACGAATTTATCCGAAGGTTACGAATGATCCGAAATAACGAATGCCGTATCTAAACGAATGGAACGTAATGAATTAATAATAATAATAAATAATAATAATAAAAACGTTTTATTATTATCATTTATTATTAATTTGTTCCGTTCCATTTGTTTAGATGCAGCATTCGTTATTTCGGATAGTTCGTAACTTCAGATAAATTCGTATTTGTTACATTCAATAACAGCCAAATTTGAAAGGAAATTACAATACCTATAATTTAATAGTTAGTTACTATTTCAGATTTTCGAATCTTCGGGTTTTTGGATTTTCAAATTTCGAATTTACAAATGTACGAATTCACGAAGGTCGCTGTAACCACCATAAATGTCCAATCTGCAGCACCTAATAAGTTTATTAAGAGAATAGAAAACTCATCAAAGAGACATCAAAATAGTAAAAATAACAACATTTTGGAAGTATTAAGATCTTTCGTCAGGTATAGCAAGCATGAAAATCGGGTTATAATCGCATTCAATTGTCGTCCGAAAATACAATAGAAATACATTACAGCACATGACATCACTTCTGATTTTTTTTTTTTTTTTTTTTTCTGTCGTGCAAGGATTTTTGGGACTTTAGTAACCTATTCAATTTCTACTTGACCATTAAGTAAAAAAAGTCGGACGATCTGTCGTCCGATTTTCGGATGGTGTGTACGGGCCATAAGGCTCCTTTCACACTGGCTGTCCAATCAGGTCCGGCTTTCAGTTTTTCAGGCAGAGCTGATCGGAGGACCTGAACTCACTCGCCAGATTCCATAAACTAAACAGACAGGAATGTTTTATGAGATGTTTCACTTTTTTTTTCCCTCTTCTGCATGTTCTCCGGTCTTCCGTGTTAATAATAGAACATGACACCTCATTCCTTATAGTATAAGACTGTAAATAGCTCAGATATTTTTATACATCCTTCCTTTACCTTCATCAAAGAGCCAATGAAACTTCAGTTCAGACTATGGGGTGATTGCATGTCCTGCCCCTCTGCTTATAGGTACTTGCAGGCCTCCGGTATGATTAATATGCCCCCCCCACACACACACACACACACACACACACACACAAACCTTGACTTTTAATTGAGTTGAGCAGTGGTCTACCTCCTACAGAGACCTGCAGGTCCTCCTGTTTGGTTGGCTAGGTTGTACTGTCTTTTCATGCTACTTAAAGACTAAAAATCAAGGTGGCCCTTTGCTGGGAGGTCAAACCAATAGCTCAATCCACAGGGAGCCTCAGTTTTGCTGATTACGGAACTGTTCTTCTGACTTAGTTGGGAGATGGAACTGAACTGAAGCAGAGAGGCCACTGCTTTGGCCATGCATGGTTCAAATTTTTTATCTGATTTCTGTGACTTAGCCAAAGCTCAAGCCCTGGGTGACCCTGTTGGCAAACTTGAAACTTCTCTTAGGATTTAAGTCTTGCTGGTGGCATTTGTCTTCACTTTCTGTCTTACTGGCAAGTCTCCAGAACAAGAAGGGAGAGAAATTCTTTAAACGGGAACATCTGTTTTGATGGCAACTGCCAAAGGTGGGAGATCGGGGTACACAGACAGCGGTAAAAGACTAAAATAAGTTCTAATCTATCTCCATTCTATCCCTCCGAAAAGAGTAAATTGAAGGGTGCCTCACTTTACACGTAGCATTTAATTAAAGCTGTATTAAACCCCAAACCAAACTTGTCATATATTACAGCTTACCAGTCATTAGATTTCATCTCTGTGTATATGTAAGTAACCAGGTGTAGCGCTAAAAAATGAGAAAGAAAATATTGCTTTAACACATAAAATAGCAAAATAAATTGTGAAAGGTAGTGTTTTGCATATTTTGTGAACATTCATACATATAGAACACTTATATTATAAAGCCCTAGAGTCACCAAAAGTGATGACAGGATGTAATAATGGCAATAAAGTCCAAAACTGAATATACAGGCACGATGGACATAAATGTTGCAATGGTGATAAATTCCAAAACATATACTCGTGAAAGATTTCTGAATGTAATCCAACATGTGCTGACAGACACTTGTGCGAAACCACCACCCGGGATGACTGGAGGCTTACCAGAAAGTTGGGACCCTCCTAGCATACGCTATATGGGTCAAACAGGCTTGGATTGCTCACTGGCAATGAAGGTGGGGAACCAAGGGCTGGTGAATGGTGAAGTTGTAACGTTGCTATCCCAAAAAGGTCTTCTTCATATGGAAGCTCGGACACCAACGGACATTACCCACATGTAATGAAGAAGGGGCTCATAGCGTAATTCCGTAAACCATAAAAAATGTATTAAAAGGAAAAACACTTACATTTCAGAATAAAAAGCGCTTGCAAGTAAAAAATGGCGGCAGTGGAGTCCTCCCGACGCGTTTCGTCATACAAGACTTCGTCTGGGGTACTTGCCCACTGCAGCCAGACTCCTTTATATAGGGACAAGGACCCCTCTGATGAGAATCCAGCTCCCAGGCTTGTTTGCATTGGCACTTCCGGGGTCATCCAAGATGGCGGACCCGAGTGCCTTCCAAGCCTCTCTTTCATGTAATTCAATTCCCATAGGTCTAATGGTGTCATGTGTTTCAAGAGGAGACGTGATGCTGAGTGCCTTCCAAGCCTCTCTTTCATGTGATTCAATTCCCATAGGTCTAATGGTGTCATGTGTTTCCATAACATGACAGGCTTTTACCCGTGTAGAAAATGTGTGGTATGTTTGCACAATAACCTGGAAGGAAGAAAAGTCAGAGTTAACATCCACAGTCACGGGAAAAAGATATACAGTGAAATCTTTTTGTACGTGTAGTACCAAATACATAGTATATCTTATCACATGCCCTTGTCGTAGACAATATATAGGTCATACCACCAGAACGTTTACAACAAGGGTAGGGGAACATATTGCTCTAATCAAAGGCAGGGACTCTAAGCATACAGTACCCAGACATTACAAGCAATATCATAATAGTAACCCCACTGGATCACAATTTGTCATTATAGACAAATACGTCCCGCCGTGGAGGGGGGGGGCCAAAATCAGAGGGGTTTCTCGCCTTGAAATGTTCTGGGCGTATGAACTGGGGATGACCCCGGAAGTGCCAATGCAAACAAGCCTGGGAGCTGGATTCTCATCAGAGGGGTCCTTGTCCCTATATAAAGGAGTCTGGCTGCAGTGGGCAAGTACCCCAGACGAAGTCTTGTATGACGAAACGCGTCGGGAGGACTCCACTGCCGCCATTTTTTACTTGCAAGCGCTTTTTATTCTGAAATGTAAGTGTTTTTCCTTTTTAATACATTTTTTATGGTTTACGGAATTACGCTATGAGCCCCTTCTTCATTACATGTGGGTAATGTCCGTTGGTGTCCGAGCTTCCATATGAAGAAGACCTTTTTGGGATAGCAACGTTACAACTTCACCATTCACCAGCCCTTGGTTCCCCACCTTCATTGCCAGTGAGCAATCCAAGCCTGTTTGACCCATATAGCGTATGCTAGGAGGGTCCCAACTTTCTGGTAAGCCTCCAGTCATCCCGGGTGGTGGTTTCGCACAAGTGTCTGTCAGCACATGTTGGATTACATTCAGAAATCTTTCACGAGTATATGTTTTGGAATTTATCACCATTGCAAAATTTATGTTCATCGTACCTGTATATTCAGTTTTGGACTTTATTGCCATTATTACATCCTGTCATCACTTTTGGTGACTCTAGGGCTTTATAATATAAGTGTTCTATATGTATGAATGTTCACAAAATATACAAAACACTATCTTTCACAATTTATTTTGCTATTTTATGTGGTAAAGCAATATTTTCTTTCTCATTTTTTAGCGCTACACCTGGTTACATATGATTTATTACAAATTTTCTATTTGTTGTGTTAGCTGCTTACATTTATGATTTTTTTGGAGTAAGCGCATGGTTTTTAGGTTTTTTATGTGTATATGTAAGGGCTTACAACCAATTTAACCACTTCAACACCAGGCACTTTCACCCCCTAAAATCGAAGAAAAATGCAGTGATCTGCCGTGCTCTGAGGAAGAGGGGACATTCCCCTCCAAACGCGTCAGCCAGCAGTGATTCCTGTGAGCTCCTCCGGCATCTCTGGTGGGCTCTGCTGCTCCTTGACTGCATGCTGTGACTTGAAGATTGTTTTTATACATTCGAGATCTTCTACTACTGTTTGTCAGTAGTTCCTTTTTATCATTGTTTTAATAAATTTTACCTAAGACCCCTTTCACACTGGGGCGGTTTGCAGGCGTTATTGCGCTAAAAATACCGCCTGCAAACCGCCCCTAAACAGCCTCCGCTGTTTGTTCAGTGTGAAAGCCCGAGGGCTTTCACACTGAAGCGGTGCGCGGGCAGGGCGGTGAAAAAAGTCCTGCAAACCGCTTTTTTGGAGCGGTTCACTGCTCCTTCACCGCTCCTGCCAATTGAAATCAATGGGACAGCACGGCTATACCGCTGTACGAGGGATTTTAACCCTTTTTAGGCCGCCAGCGGGGGTTAAAACCGCACCGCTAGCGGCCGAATACCGCTGCAAGAACGTTGGTACAGCAGCGCTAAAAATAGCGCTGTTGTACCGCTGACGCCCCCACCGCCCCAGTGTGAAAGGGGCCTAAAGGATAATGCACATGGCTGGTGCGCCTTTTCTTTCTTTTTTCTCACTTTCACCCCCTTCCTGCTCTCAGGCCAATTTTCAGCTTTCAGTGCTGTCACATTTGAATGACAATTGCGCGGTCATGCAACACTGCACCCAAACAACATTTTTATCATTTTTTTTAAAAACAGACAGAGCTTTCTTTGGGTGGTATTTAACCACCACTGGGTTTTTTTTTTTTTTTTTTTGCTAAACAAACCAAAACGAGACTGAACGTTTTGAAAAAAAAAAAAAAAGTGTTTCTTAGTTTCTGCCATAAAATTTTGTAAATGAGTAATTTTTCTCCTTCACTGATGTGCTCTGATGAGGCTGCACTGACAGGCACTAATATGCAGCACCGATGAGGCATTCACTGGCATCACTAGTGGGCACTGGTGAACATCACTGGTGGGCACTGCCAGGAATTACTTATAGAGCAGATCTCCCCTGTGAGGAAAGCCACTTATCGGCTCTCCTCTCCTTGCGCGCTGTATATGTGAGGAGAGGAATGCCGATAACTGGCATTTCCTATTTACACTGTGATCCGCTGTGATTGGACACAGCTAACCACATGGTAAAGAGCCTATGTCATAGGCTCTTTACTGAGAGTGGTGATGTGGTGTGCCCGAGGGACACGCCGAACCATGGATCGATGTACTGCGCGCCCCCCGTACTGAAGGATGGCATACGATGCCCACTCAGAGTGGGAAATCCCCCGCCTGGCCATCATTCTGCTATAGGCCAGGCGGGAAGGTGTTAAAGGTAAAATGCAGGCCCTGAACCTCCGTTTCTAGGCTTCCCCGCCGGTGATCTTGGCTCCTCTTCTTCGTGTGCCCCCATAGCAAGCCACAGTGCATGCTCGCTCCCGAGCTGTGTGTCTATAGAGCCGCGCTCCATAGACACACACAGCGGAGCTTAGCCCCGCCCCTGCATCCTTCTTACTGCATTTGATTGGCAGAAGCAGAAGCCAATGGCTCATGCTGCTGCCGGAGTCCCTGTGTGAAGAGGAAGAGAGGGGAGGAGGCCGTGTACAGCACTGGATCTCTTCTCCTTCTCCTCTCTCTTCCTCTTCACACAGGGAAGGGGGAGGACAGAAAGCAATAAAACATTTTTTTTTTTTTTTTTTACCTTCATGCAGGGAATGTATGAAGGTAAAAAACATTTTGGCTTTATAACCACTTTTAGCACTAAAAATAGCGCCTGAGAAGCGCCTCTTAAGCCTCCCCAGTGTGAAAGCCTGAGTGCTTTCACACTGGGGCAGTGCGCTTGCAGGATGGCAAAAAAAATCCTGCAAGCAGTATCTTTGGGGCGGTTTGGGAGCGCTGTATACACCACTCCCAAAACACCCTGCCCATTGAAATGAATAGGCAGCACTGCTGAAGCACCTGCAAAGCGCTTAGGCAGCGCCACAACACGGGCGCTTTTAATGCTTCGGCCGATAGGGGGGTTAAAAGTGTCCAAAAAGCGCAGCTAAAATGACGGTAAAGCGCCCCGAAAACTAGCGGCACTTTACCGCTAACGCGGCTCAGCCCCAGTGTGATAGGGGTCTAGGATTCAGCTGCTAATGGGGTATTGGCCCCTGAGTACATAAGATTTGACTCTGGTTGATATTATTGTATTTTTCAAGAAGGGCTTAAACCTATTTTCACAATCGATAAGGCTTGGTTCACACTGCTTCACTGGGGTAATGCACACAACAGTGCACCATGTACAAACACCTGCTTTTGCACTTTGTTACACTGCAGTTCCATTCATTCTCCTTTTTTTTTTTTTAATTTTTTTTAAATTTTTTTTTTTATTTTTTTTTTTTTAAATTAAGATTTTTTTATTAAACATTTTAAGGAGAAATAAAAGGATACATGCACTGTATACAAGAAAGACAATACACATTCCAAGTACACAAAGTAGTAGTACGTAGGATGTTAGCAAGAGGAAATAAATGATGTGAACACCTAGAAAGATACAACAGTGCAGGTCATAGGTATAGGGAATACAGAGCAGGTGAACACAGCTGAAAGTGGTGCATTGTTCTGGTATATAACGATCAAAAGAGAACGCAATACATTTTCAATAGGCATAAACAAAAGAACTACATAGTACCCTAGGAGTTGAGAATAAAAGGAAAAACAATAAAAATAAGGAACCAAGTCAAGAAGAGCAAAGAAAAAAAAAGAGGAAACGGAAAAAGGAGGAGAGGGAAGGACTGCCGCAACATTTCAGATCCCCAGCGAGGACCTTCTATTCATTCCTAATGCCACCCCATCGCACCTTGCTAATGGACAGCACACCACAACGCACCGTAACGCACTGCAATGAATGAGCCGCCTTCCACAATGCACATTACTACATGGAAGAACGAGGATCACGGCAAATGTTACTGCAGTGCAGCAGCCTGGCCCTAGCCTAAAAGGAAGTTTGATTACAAAAATAAGAGCTAAGAAAGTGTATTTCAAGCCAAAAGCCTTCTTGGATAGAGTGGGGGAGGATTGGAAATTCAGGTTTTTACTGCTATTGGTGCCATTACTGAAACGAACTCTATACATTTTTTTTTTTTCTTCCTTTTTTTTTTTTTTTTTAATAATAGAGCAGAGAAGGGTTAGAACCTCTGCAAGTGTTTTGCTGCTGTCTGTGTCCCTGTTCACGTTGGTCTATGCAGACCTAAGTGTCCCTATGCTGTGTTTGAGAAATAACTTAAAAAAATTACAATTAAAATTACAACTTTGTAAAAAAACAAACAAACAGAATTTTAAAGTGGGATTAAAGGTTTGGCTTCTTTTTAAAAAAAGAAATGGCAAACATTTTATACTTACCTGCTCTGTGTAGCGATTTTGCACTGAGTAGCCCTTCTTTTCTTGGGTCCCCCGCCGATGCTCCTGGCTCCTCTCCTCATTGGCTGAGACAACAGCGCGAGCCACTGGCTTCCACTGCTGTCAATCACAGCCAGTAAGCCAACGAGGAGAGGGGTGGGGCCGAGCTGCGGCCCTTTGTCTCTTATGGATGGTAAGAGCCAGGCTCGGGAGCAAGCATGCACCAGTGCCCCCAATAACAAGCCGCTTGCTCTGGGGGGCACTGGTGTGTGCTCGCTCCTGAGCCCTGCTATATGAGTCCATAAGAGACATAGGACTGTGGCTCGGCCCCACCCCTCTCCCCGTTGGCTTACTGGCTGTGATTGACAGCAGTGGAAGCCAGTGGCTCCCGCTGCTGTCTCAGCCAATGAGGAAAGGGAGTACCAGGACAGCCAAAGGCTCTTGTGCACATCGCTGGATCAAGAGAGGGCTCAGGTGAGTGGCTGTGGGGGGAGCAGCACATAAGATTTTTTACCTTCATGCAAAGAATGCATGAAGGTAAAATACCTTCAGCCTGTACAACCGCTTTCATTTCTTAACTTTCAAACAAATTTAAAGAAAAAAATGACAACTTCAAAAAACTCACAATACCTCTTACTAAATACCTTGGACTGTCTACTTTCCAAAAGGGGTTATTTAGGGGGTATTTGTACTGTCCTGACATTTTAGGGTCTCAAGAGTTGAGATAGACCCGTCAGTACATCAGGGTTGATCAATTTTCAAATATAAACCATAGTCTGTAGACTCTCTAACTTTCTGAACTGTCATGTTACATGAATGATAGGATGTTCTCATGATACAGGAGTGTTCCTGCCCTACTTGAAAAGTCACGTTCCCCCCTCAGGGCTCATTTTTGCCTTGTGCTCTGTTATGCACTTTGCTGAATCTTGCAGTGCATTTGAAATGCATGGACAAAAGAAGCATTGAAAATTTAATATGATTTCGATGGAATCGCTCATAGCAATGTGCTGGAAAAAAAGTCTTGAGTGCATTGATCTGCATTTTGCTATTGAAGTCAAATGTAATCTAAGCTAAAAGCATCCAAAATCCATGTCAATACATCATATGCTAACACATGCCTGCTGATGTCTACATGTAGGAGTGTTAGGCTCATGTCACATGGGTGACATGAGCCAAGTCATCATGAAGAATCGCCATGGAGAGGGAACCACCACTGATGAACCACCATGGAGAGGCATTCCCATGCCTTTTGTAGAAACACTCTGTTGCAGTCCTGGAACATTTTAAGATCTTCTTCCTTGCTAGGTAAGGCACTGCATTTTACTCACCTGGCTAGCAAGGGAGCGACCCCAGAAAGCATATAGGTGTGTGTGTCGGGTGTGCCTGGGCACACCTTAATTACCCATGCCGTGCCGATTCCCCCTGCTTC
The DNA here is from genome assembly GCF_042186555.1 of Aquarana catesbeiana. Taxonomy (NCBI): domain Eukaryota; kingdom Metazoa; phylum Chordata; class Amphibia; order Anura; family Ranidae; genus Aquarana; species Aquarana catesbeiana. Next base: position 46,165,564 of record NC_133332.1, on the reverse strand, counting down.
CTGGCGCCCCCTGTCTTTCCCCCTGCAGTGCTGCCAGCTTTCCTCCTCTCCTCTGCCTTCGGCTGCTGCAGGGGATGTCTCAAGATGGAGAAGGGGGCGATAAATATTTCATTTACCAGCCCCTTCCTTTTCTGAATGTGAGTACCGATCGCTCCTGTGTTAATTCTTAACTGATGCATAGTAAACTATGTTTACTACGCTTCAGTTTGTGAATGAACAGGAAGCCACTGAGCAATTCTCATTCGTCCAGTGTCTAGTGCAGCTGAGGCTGCAAAGAAAGGGACTGGAGAATATCTGTTCTTAGTCCCTTTCTCTGTCTCAAAAGTCAAACATCAGGGGTCTGTTTAGAGCCTTAATATTTAACAAAAGCCCCCCCCAACGGGGCTCCTAAAAACATTGTAAAAAATATTTTAAAAAATAAAATTGTAAAAAATAACAAAAAAAAAATCAAAAACTACTGACACTGTCCACTGCCCTACTGACACCAATCTCTACTCTACTGATGCTGTTCACTGTTCTGCTAATATACACACATGTGTTTGTACTCTGGGGTGTACACCTAATGCAATAGGCTGTGCACACCAATGCCAGAAAGATTGATGAGCGATAGGTTAGACCAGCCTTTCCCAACCTTTTCAACACAGAGGAACCCTTGAAATAACTTTCCGGTCTCAGGGAATCTCTGCTAAAATAACTATATCTACAACTCATGGAACATTAGTGTGATGGTCAGTGGGAAGAATGTTCCTTACACTTGTGATCATTGGGAAGAATTACCCCTGTACAGATAACCAAAGATCAATGGTGTCAGTGGGAACTTTTCTAAGAGTTAGAAATGTCTCACTGCATAAAGAACCCCAGAGCAGCCTCTGGAGGAACCCGGGGTTAGACATTGCTCGTGTGACATTATCAAAAAAAGTCCAAGGAAAGTTGGACAAGCCTGCGAGCAACCAGATTAGCCTGTCTAACAGTATTTGTTTTAAAAACAGGGCTTTAGTTGCACCATTTGCAAATGCATGCATAAGCTACAGGCCCCGGCAGGGCACCCTGTGGTCTGTAGTCCCTACCTCTGACTAATAAGAGGCTCCACAGTGGAAGCACATGCATTCTGATAAGATAGATGAAGGCAGATGGACTGGAGGGAGCCCACCCCTCTGTAAAGATATAGGGGTACATTGAACTCCCAGCATATAGCACAATGGCTGTAAAGGTGTCAATGCGTTGCCTGACCTAAAATCAAGCATACAAAACAATAGCCACTGCCCTCACCTATAACTGGCCTTTACAGTAAGGAAGATTGGAGGACAACGCATATCTTGTTTTTTTTTTTTTTTTATATGCGTTGCCCTCCAATGCTCCTTATGCTGCGTACAGACGATCGGACATTCCGACAACAAAATCCTGGATTTATTTCCGATTAATTTACACTTTTATTGTTTCACTTTGAGCATCATTAAAATCACTGCTCCCGAAAAAAACGTCAATTTTTGAAACTTCTTTTTGCATTGATACATGTCCCCTGGGGCAGGACCCAGGTCCCCAAACACTTTTTGTGACAATAACTTGCATATAAGCCTTTAAAATTAGCACTTTTGATTATTCATGTTCAAGTCCCATAGACTTTAACAGTATTCGCGTGTTCGAACAAATTTTTTGCCTGTTCGCATGTTCTGGATGCGAACCGAACCGGGGGTGGGGGTGGGGGGGTGGGGGTGTTCGGCTCATCCCTAGTTTTGAGGCCTGCAGTATTGGGTGAGCCTAAATAGTGCCCCCCCCCATGCATAGTTTCTGACTCATGGGGCTATGTATGATCCCAGCTGAAACATTGGCCAGCACTGTTGGTGCATCTATAATAAAGGTGCGTCCCGTTTGCTGTAGTATTTTGCTGTATTATTATTTGATTAATTTTTCACATATTTAATATGTATTGATTGATTTATTTGATGCTTTTTAAGATGGATTATTGATTACCTAAAGGAGTTGCTGCTGGATTTGTTTATTAATAATTTGTATTTGTATTTATTATTGTCCACATTGATTTATGGGTATGAATTTGTGATATATTTCCTTTTAGGTACCTATGGTTTAGAGCAGGGGACTCTAAACTGTGGCCCAGGGGCTGGATGTGACTCTTTGCTTGCCTTTAAGCGGCTCTTGGGGCACTTTTCCTTCCACTGATACAAGACACTATTCCTCCCACTGAGCCCAACGATGGGGCACTATTCCTCAAACTGACGCCCACGATGGGGCGCTGTTGATCCCGCTGACGCCCACGATGGGGCGCTGTTGATCCCGCTGACGCCCACGATGGGGCGCTGTTGATCCCGCTGACGCCCACGATGGGGCGCTGTTGATCCCGCTGACGCCCACGATGGGGCTCTGTTGATCCCGCTGACGCCCGCGATGGGGCTCTGTTGATCCCGCTGACGCCCGCGATGGGGCTCTGTTGATCCCGCTGACGCCCGCGATGGGGCTCTGTTGATCCCGCTGACGCCCGCGATGGGGCTCTGTTGATCCCGCTGACGCCCGCGATGGGGCTCTGTTGATCCCGCTGACGCCCGCAAAGGGGCTCTGTTGATCCCGCTGACGCCCGCGATGGGGCTCTGTTGATCCCGCTGACGCCCGCGATGGGGCTCTGTTGATCCCGCTGACGCCCGCGATGGGGCTCTGTTGATCCCGCTGACGCCCGCGATGGGGCTCTGTTGATCCCGCTGACGCCCGCGATGGGGCTCTGTTGATCCCGCTGACGCCCGCGATGGGGCTCTGTTGATCCCGCTGACGCCCGCGATGGGGCTCTGTTGATCCCGCTGACGCCCGCGATGGGGCGTTATTCCCCCCCCCCCCCCAATAGTAAAGATGCATTGTTTACTTCCACTGACGCCAGGATAATTTCTACTCCCAATGGCCACAGTCTGGCCCCCCGTAATGTCTGGAGGGCAGTCAACTTGCCCTTTGTTTAGAAAGTTTGAAGACCCCTGGTTTAGAGGGATGGTGTTCCAGCGCAGGGGCTTCCTAGTATAACTTCTACTGAGCCATTGGCAGGCAGTGTTGGTGTATCAGGTGTGTGCTGTTTGCTGTAGTATTATGTTGCAGTTTTATGTACTTATGATATTCCCAATAAGTGTGTATTTTCCTGCTCTGGTGACCATGGAAAGCCAACACGGATATTTAAATCTGAGGCATATAATGTGACCCCTCCCTTGCCAAAGAGGCTTGGCAGATCTCTACTGCAACTTTTTCTATACCAGGATATGAAAAAAAAAAAAAAAAAAAGTCCTGTGCACATATCCCCGTCAGGGCACCAATAATCCGCCTTCTGCCAGGATTTGATTTCATGGTCTGATTATCTGACCAACAGTACAGTTACAGGATAGGTTGAAGATTTGCTCCTGAAAATGTTGGTTTTTTAGTGTTCACCAGATGTATTATACGTTTTTTTTTTTTTCTGCTTGTTACAGTCATTTCCTCCTTGTCTGTAAATGTCTATAAAGCTTTTAAAAGACTTTTTTTGAGTCATAGCTTTCCAGATTCATAGAACTACATTCCAACTTACTAGGGGTGTTCGCAATCTTGTCCCGCAGTCCTCCAAAACAATGTTGTGGTTGCCAAATTTAAAGTGGATCTTCACTGCATCTGAGCACCACAAACCAAAAACACCATTAATTCAATTTTATTATTCTTTTTTTAACAGTACAGGAGTGCTTTATTGAAGTCCTGGTACAATGCCGTACAAATCCAGCTAATAATCAGAAAAAAAACAGACAGCAAGCCAACTAGTCAGCATAAGGAGACAATGCCAAGGAAGAGGAATCCCTAGTGCCATACTAAGAGTATAGGTGATCTATACAACATAACAGTCAAGTTGTCCGTATCCAGTAGAAAGGATTGGAGAGCAACAAAGAGGAAAAAAATGGTAAAATGCGCAACTGCAAAAAAAAAAAAGGGGGGGGGGGTGTCAGGGAAGCGCAACCCCATCACCCTATCCAATGCACTCCATCTTATCGTCGCACATAGAGTATTGAGAAGGCACAGTAACCAGAAGACCACACCTTGTCATATTTCCAAGGACAGCCCCTATGTATATAGGTAACTTTATACATAGGTATGGACACATTCACCAGGACCTCCCAGGAAGACACCCCAGGGGGTGTCAATGAGGACAATTTCATCAAGATTTCTTTCTTGGCATAATACAAAAGATACAAGATTGGTAGTTCAGCATGGTGGGAACATTGGTCATTCTCATGAATACCGAGTGGGGATATCTCTGGGGAGGTAGGTAGAAACAACTGTAACTTGAGATTAATCACTGTGATAATATTGGACCAGTATGATACAATAATAGGGCACTCCCCGAACATATGAAGGTGTGATCCTGGTTGTAACCGGCGTCTGGTGCAAATAGGGTCTCGGTCCGGTTACATTCAATGAAGTCTCAAAGGGGTATAATATACCCTGTGTAACAATTTGACCTGAATTAACTTATCTAAACAGTCCTCCCAGTCTTCTTTATCTAGGGATGGGGCATCAGACTTCGATATGTCCTATAAACGGTCGATTTTTGAAGAATCAACTCCCAGAAGCGCCCCAAAAAGGGCCAAAACTGGCTTATCTAAGCCTCCTGGGGCAAGCAGCTCCTTAAATGGATTGGCCTGGAGAAGAGGCAGGAAACTGAGAAAACTGAGCTCTCTAGCAGCATGATCCAATCGAGAGTAACAAAACTGCATCCAAGCAGGCAGGCGAAATTTGTGAGAGAGTTGGGAAAATGGTAGGAGGCCATCTGAGGGCATGATATCCACCAACCTGAGGAACTGGAATAGTGCAGAAATGCGGAAGGAAAGGATGACCATTGGTTCCGGACGCTGGAAGCAGCGTTGAGCAGCTACCCATATCCTCCAGGTGTCACGTGTCGGACCCAGAACCTCATCATAAGCCTTTGGCCCTCAATTTTAATATTCACAGCAAACTCCTCCATCCATCCTTCTTTCAAGCTTTATTTTGTTGAGAAACCCTATCAGTATTCCAACGCTAGACACTGTCCTGCCTCCATTTATATCGGGGGAGCCGAAATAAAGGACCTAACCGGCGAGTAGGGATTATACTTGTTTATACTTGTCTGTATTAAGCCTGGCATTCAATTGTTGAATTTGTATACTGTTTCCATGCTTGGATGTTTGCTTTCACGTTCAACAGTTACTTTTTTTTTTTTGATGCACGTGGAACAAGCGAGGACTGTTTGCTGCTCCACTGACGGTTCTTTAACAATCTATATAAAAAATTATTAAAAACCATTGAAACCGGAATAGGAAGTGATGAGAAGTGTGTAGTTTTGTTATGTATTGCCCCTTGTGTGACATATTGTGGAATATGATGGTGCATTAGAAGTAAAGAGTAATAATAATAAAATGAAAGAGCTACTTTTACCCCTGACCCCAGTTATGGTATGGCAGTTAATGCGTCATCTATTTTATGAGAATATTTTGCACAGGCAGTTGGCTTTGGTTTAATCTCTAACTGTGAGCAGTTTCCTTAACAGCCCTTCAGTCCAGAGGTTTTCTAGGCTCTGTGTATCTGGCTGCTCCTACCTATCAGGTGGTAGTCTTATGCCCCGTACACACGGTCGGATTTTCCGACAATGTTCAATGGTAGCTTGTTGTCGGAAATTCCGACCATGTGTAGGCTACATTGGACATTTTCCATCGAAATTTTCGTCACACAAAATTTGAGATCTGGATCCGTTGTCGTAAATTCTGATCGTGTGTACACAATTCCGACGCACAAAGTTCCATGCATGCTCGGAATCAAGCAGAAGAGCCGCACTGGCTGTTGAACTTCATATTTCTCGGCTCGTCGTACGTGTTGTACGTCACCGCGTTCTTGGCATTTGGAATTTCCGACAAGATTTGTGTGACCGTGTGTATGCAAGACAAGTTTGAGCCAACACCCGTCCGAAAAAATCCATGGGTTTTGTTGTTGGAATGTCCGATCGTGTGTACAGGGAATTAAAGTGTAACTCCAGGCTAGAAAAAAACTCTTGTAGTCAGGATTTAAATGGCATTTGCTTCCCTATTGGGGGGGATTTTCCCAAGTGATGGAAAAGTCTCTCCAATAGGGACAGGGACTGAGCCTACACTGTAGAGCTGCACGATTAATCGTCAAGAATCGTTATCGAAATTTTTTTTTTTTTTTTTTCCCCCTGTTGTGATCTTGACAAAAGTGTTTCATGATTCTTTCTATGCAAAGAATTCTCTCTGCTTTTCTGAAGCCACAGCCCTCAAAAGAAAGGAAGAAAAAAACGGGCAGTCTGCCAAAAATCACAACATTCTTTAGCAGTGGAACTTAAGTATAAACATTGTAACAATTTGTCAATGGAATAGACTTCAAAGTTTAACTACTTAAACACTAAACCTTTTTCTGACATTTGTTGGTTTCAAGTTAATATCTTCTTTTTGCTAGAAAATTACTTAGAACCCCCAAACATTATGTATAATTTTATATGTATGTATAATTTTATATTTTTATATATATATATATATATATATATATATATATATATATATATATATATATATATATATATATATATATATATAATTTTAGTAGAGACCCTAGAGAATAAAATGGTTGTTGCAATATTTTATGTCGCACTGTATTTGCGCAGATTTTTGGAAAAAATTACTACTACACTGGTAGATTTTTGTACTAACAATTGCATGAAAAATCTTGACTAGGGTATAAAAGATGAAGATAGGCCACCCAAGCTGCCTGGCTACACAACACCTCACCCTGCCACCAAATAACACACACTGACACCAGCTGGGATTTTCTGTGTCAATCTTTTTTGTTAAAGCGGGGGTCCACCTATCTATCGTTTTTTTTTTTTTTGCGTTAATTCACAAACTTTTCTTCTCAGCATTACATACTCACATATTGTGTGTAATATGTCCGCCTGTGTCAGATTTCGTCGGAAAGAATAACTTATATTATTCACTGCAGGCGGTTTCCATCTTCATTGTGGGCATTTGAAGCCCACAAGCATTTATTTCCTGGATCTGGTGAATGCTGTGCTCCCAGCATTCACCGCTCATTCCCGCACATGCTCAGTGGCATCCTGGGAAGCCTGAGACTAGCTTCCAGGAGTCTGGGAGAGGCTAGAAACACGCCTACTCCCACAGGAGGAGAACCAGGAAGTGCAAAGAAGAATAGAAAAATAAAAGGTAATTACGGCGATTTAAATTTTTTTAAAGGGCATGTCAGCATCTAGGCAAGGAAGAGAATACATACAGATATTGTTCAAAATTTGGGTGGGACCCCGCTTTAAGATAACAAGGAAAAAAAACAATGTTGAGCAGCACAAGTTAGTACAAAATGGAGCTGTTATCGTAGGCAGTATACAATAAAAGAAATTGCTGACAATAACTGATGGAAGATGATATGGGTTTTGCTATAAACCCATGGGAAGTCCTTAAGTAGGCATGAGAAGCTACATCCAAGTGGTCAACTACGTGGAACCACTATAGTGCCAAACTCTGGCGTTATATCTCTATCCAGATATCAGCAAAAAAAGGGGGAAAAAACAAATATCAACATGCCATCTCTTAAGGCAGGGGTCCTCAACCCCCGGGCCGAGGATCGGTGTCGGTTCATGGCCTGTTGATGACCAGGCATCACAGCAGGAGGTGAGCGGCGTCCGCTGTCCGCACAGTGCTATCACAGACTGCAGTCATCGTTCACCTGCTGCTGTGCGGCCATGCACGTGTGCCCTCTCCTGGCTCCTCCGCCAACCCAGCCGACGATGTCATCCTACCATCAGGGCAGGGGCTGGGAGGAGCTGCAGATCAGAATGAAGAGCTCCTCCCGCCTTCTGCCCTGCTGATAGGATGACATCGGCAGGCAGGCGGAGAAGCCCGGAGAGGACACACGTGCATGGCCGCACAGCAGGAGGTGAACGACGACTGCAGTCTGTGATAGCACTGTGCAGACAGCGGACGCCGCTCACCTCCTGCTGTGATGCCTGGGTACTGTGATATATAGGGGACTGCATTATAAAGAGGCGCTGTAATCATTACAGTACCCCTTTACAGTGCAGTTGCCTTTATATTACAGCCCCCCTTTACATTGCAGTGCCCCCCCATTACAGAGCAGTCACCTTTACATTAATGTAAAGGGGACTGCATTGTAAAGGGGCACTGTAATGTAAAGGTGAATCTCCCTAATAGGGATAAAGACCGCAATATAAACGTGACAGGGGTTCTAATCCATCTGTAACAAAAAAAGTTTTGTGTTTAGTTCTATTTTGAAGCGTTACTAAACTCCAATTTATTTATTTTTTATTAAAATAACATACATGTTATACTTACCTGCACTGTGCAGTGGTATTGCATAGAGTAGCACCCGATCTTCCTCTTCTGGGGTACCCGGCAGCGATCTTGGATCCTCCTCCTCCTTTGAGGGACTAACAAAGCCAGCCGCTGGCTATGGGGAGAGCCTAGTCCCTGAGCTCCCGACCAGTGTGTCTACGGAGCCCTGCTCTATAGGTTAACACAGCGGGTAAAAAACCTTTTAGGTTTAGTAACACTTTTTAAGTATTTTAGATTAGTAAATAACTGGATGAAATGGGAAATGAGAGGAACTCGCCAAAAGCAGCACCAACAGAAATACATTTTTTAAAGGAGTAGAGTACGGGAAGAATATAACCCCTCTCTTCTTTTTTTTTATTTCTGTGTCCCTGCTGCAGATTTTCCATCACTTTCTGTCTGGTACAATTGTTGTCAGCTGGATAAGACGTGAGGAGAAAACTTTTTAATGGAGATAGCCCCAGATTGCAGTAAACAAAAATCCTACCCCAAGCTATTAAAAATGAAAACAAAAAATAACCTCCGTTCCCAGTAGACGCCTGGTACGGGGAAACGCATTGGGTGGAGCCACATCTGTGACGTCGTCACGCACGGAGTGGCTGGTGAGAACCGCAGGTGTTTGTTAGCACTGCTTTTAAGCTTGTAATGTGTAATACTTTTTAATAGTTGGTTTTAGCATATTACACTATGAAGCCTCTTCTTTCTTCCATATACGCATGAGCCTAACTGAGAGTCAGCATCTATATGCTCTATAGAAAATCGGCCGATACCCTCGGATGATAACGGCATTGGGATCAGGTCTGGAGGAGTTGTTTCCTAGCTGCGAAATCCTATGGAGAGCTAGTGGTGATTTGGAGCCAGTGAGATCTCTATAACTTCAGATCAGATACTTCTGGTAAGAGGCGTGATTTTATGTGGGGATGGCACCTCTTTGAGCACCTTCACACTGTGTTGTTGATTTGAGCACAGAACGGTCACTTGGACATTCACTTGATGACCACGCCCCCTAAAACGTCACAGTCCCAGCATGCCCAGAGACTGTGACGGCATAAGGGGGCGGGGTCACCGCCTATATAAGTCAGAGCAGAGCGCACAGAGAGCATTTCAGCCGGGGAGAGCGTCGTGTCAACATCGGAAGAAGAGATGAAGAGAAGAAGCGGCGAGACAGCGGCGAGAAGACAGCGGCAGCAGACCGGGCCCCTCGCTGGCAATAGAGCTAGAAGAAGATAGCGGCGGGGCCCGGGAGAAGAGGCGGAACACCGGGAGAAGTCGGAAGAAGATACCGGAGCTGCCCAATAAATTAATTTTGAAACCTGTGTACTGTGGTTTTTTTATTGACACTTCCCTAGTGAATGGGTAGGGGTACCATGTACCCCATACTCATTCACATAGGGTGGGGGGCCGGGATCTGCGGGCCCCCTTATTAAAGGGGGCTCCTGGATTCCGATAAGCCCTCCGCCCGCAGACCCCGACAACCAACGGCCAGGGTTGTCGGGAAGAGGCCCTTGTCCTCATCAACATGGGGACAAGGTGCTTTGGGGTGGGGGGCCGCAGCGCGCCCCCTCCCCCAAGGCACCAACCCCCCATGTTGAGGGCATGCGGCCTGGTACGGTTCAGGAGGGGGGGGGGGGCGCTCGCTCGTCCCCACCCCCATTCCTGTCCGGCCGGGCTGCGTGCTCGGATAAGGGACTGGTATGGATTGGGGGGGACCCCCACGCCGTTTTTATCGGCGTAGGGGGTTCCCCTCAAGGTCATACCAGACCCAAGGGCCTGGTATGCTCTTGGAGGGGGAACCCATGCCGGTCTTTTATTTAAAATTTGGCGCGGAGTTCCCCCTCAAGAACATCTGAGCACAAGTCGCGTGCCGAAGTCGGATCATGCAAGACGGCAATCCGACTTTGATCCGACTTCAATGATAGTCAATAGGCTGAAGTAGGATCAAAGTCGGACCAAAGTAGTACAGGGAGCATTTCTAAAGTCGGAACGACTTGTGTCGGACCAGTTAGGACGGCTCCCATAGGGAAACATTAAATTTCACACGTCATGCGACATGAGCTCCCAATGTCGGAGCGTTTGTCGGACCAGTGTGAACCCAGCCTGAGACATACAAATAGCAGTTTGACTCAAAATCAGTTTACTGAATCAGATCAGGCAGCGATTGTGATTGTTTTTCAGATTTTATAGCATATCATTACCGCTTACTGACTGGTTGCTAGAGGTTACAGCACACATTACGGCTCACTGGTTACTTGCTAGAGGTTACAGCACACGATTTCTGCTTGTTAATTGGTTGCTAGAGATTACTGTACAACAATACTGCTCACTGATTGGTTGCTAGAGGTTACTGCATATCATTACTGCTCACTGGTTGCTAGAGGTTACAGCACATCATCTCCTCACTGTCTGCACACCATGGACTGAGGAGGTGAGAGGACCCATCAATAGACAGAAAACTCCTAGTGATCCTAGAACTCCTGGGATCAGTGGCAGTGCTGGGGGGAGGGGAGGGTGTGATCAATGGCAATGCTGATTTTTTTTTTTTACCGATTTACCAATATAACAAAGAATTTCAACACTGTCCACCAATGTAATGGGGGTTCACACTGACCACTAATGTAACAGAAGCATTCACAGTAACCACCAATGTAAGGAGGGATTTACACTGACCACCAATGTAAAGGGGACCTTCACACTGGCCACTAGTGTGAATAAAAGGATTGTACACCAAGCACCAATGTAATGAGAAGATTTACAATGACCACCAATGTAACTGAGACATTTAGCCTGCGTTCACATTTGTGTGTCGGAAACGCATGCAAAATCGCTTTCCTGACACCACAGAAATGTGCTGCCCTTCAGAAGATACACAGCAGTGCCATTATTTGTTAATGACACCCTCACACATCTGCTGACATGCTGTGGAACCGTGTGATTTTAAAAAAGCATTAGGGACTTTCTTCCTGGATTTCTAGTGCATAGAGCAGCCCATTGAAATAAATGGGCTCCCCTACACACGACCTACATCTTTATCTACCCTATCAGTACACCTTTGCATCCTAAAACCCCTGCTAACCTCTGCACCCCAAACCTCCCCATCATCTCCACTCCAACCCTCCACCCCTTTAAAGCGGGGTTCCCATTTAAAAAAAAAAAAAAAAAAAAAAAAAAAAATTTAAAAGTCAGCAGCTACAAATACTGCAGCTGCTGACTTTTAATTGGACACTTACCTGTCCCAGGGTCCAGTGATGCGGGGGGATCAAAGCCCCGCTCGTCCCCCACCTCTGCTCGTTGGCGTCGGCATTTCAACTGCGCCGCGCGCTGTCACTGGCCCCGTAATCATCTGGGACCGATCACGTGTCCCAGATGATTGACAAGAGGGAGGGGGGAGAGGTGATCTCCCTTCCTGCGCCGTGGGAAGTGACGTCAGGAGCCCAGGCACCGAAGGAGGCAGACTACGAGGGACACCCTAGCAACAGGCATTTCTCCAAATGTTTTTTTAAAATTTTTTTGGAATTTTTTTTGTAGAATAAAGATATTGTTTAGTGTCACTTTAAGGCTCCATTCACAATTTGTGTAGCTGGAATGTGTGTTCCTGCTTGTGTTTTTTTTTTTTTTTTTTTTTTTTTTTTTAGCATGTTTCCGTGCATAGCACATAGGACAGCCCATTCACTTGAAGCGCGCGCTTTTATCATGGTAAAACACGCATCCACTAACCGCGTTTGGGGTGCCATTAAGAATGAATGGCGCCCAAAGAGTGTTGTGCGTTTTGCCACAATTTTAGCACGATTCGGAATTCTGCATCGCTTAGATGTAATTGGGGGCTCAAGTAGGCTCTAACAAATTACTTTTAATGAATGTATCATGTCACTTGACTGAGTGAAAATAGCACAAAATACTGAAAAATGTCCTTATTTAGTAGGACCAAAAAAACAGATTTCATGTCTCTGCAGAACATTCCAGGCCACACTATGTATTGTGTGCAATACCCTACAGAGGATTTACATGTTATGGAAATACAGCAAGCAGACGTTCTCTGTTCGTATTACATAAGGAAATTTTCTCTGTATTTTGTCATACTTGCAGCCCGTAAAGTGACACTATACATACACTGCAGGTGATCGGTCAGATTCCACCGAAACATGCTGGGCGGGCTGAGACTCACCCAAACATCGGCGCAATATAGATCTTATACTGTATTTCCTTCATCTGTGTACTTTTCGAGTGCCTATAATATATAGATATAGAGAGAGAGGAAAAAGTATTTGATCCCGTGCAGATTTTGTACGTTTGCCACTGACAAAGAAATCATCAGTCCATAATTTTATTGGTAGGTTTATTTTAACAGTGAGAGACAGATTAACAAGAAAAATATCCAGAAAAACGCATTTCAAAAAAGTTATAAATGGATTTGCATTTTAATGAGTGAAATAAATATTTGACCCCTTCAAAAAACATGACTTAGTACTTCGTAGCAAAACCCTTGTTGGCAATCACAGAGGTCAGACGTTTCTTGTAGTTGGCCACCAGGTTTGCACACATCTCAGGAGGGATTTTGTCCCACTCCACTTTGCAGATCCTCTCCAAGTCATTAAAGTTTTGAGGCTGACGATTAGTAACTCGAACTTTCAGCTCCCTCCACATATTTTCTATGGGATTAAGGTCCTGTTCAATTACTTGGTAACACAAATTGCTAATCAGTCAATCACATGGCAGCCACTCAATGCATTTAGGCATCTAGACGTGGTGAAGACAACTTGCTGAAATTCAAACCGAGCCTCAGAATGGGGAAGAAAGGGGATTTAAGTGACTTTGAACGTGACATGGTTGTTGGTGCCAGACGGGCTGGTCTGAGTATTTCAAAAACTGCTGATCTACTGGGATTTTCACACACAACCATCTCTAGAGTTTACAGAGAATGATCCGAAAAAGAGAAAATTTCCAGTGAGCGGCAGTTGTGTGGAGGAAAATGCCTTGTTGATGTCAGAGGAGAATGGGCAGACTGGTTCCAGATGATACAAAGGCAACAGATTCAGATGGTCGGGTCAGAATTTGGTGTAAACAACATGAAAGCATAGATCCATCCTGCCTTGTATCAATGGTTCAGGCTGGTGGTGGTGTAATGGTGTGGGGGATATTTTCTTGGCACACTTTGGGCCCCTTAGTACCAATTGGGCATCGTTTTAACACCACGGCCTACCTGAGTATTGTTGCTGACCATGTCCATCCCTTTATGACTACAGTGTACACATCTTCTGATGGCTCCTTCCAGCAGGATAATACACCATGTCACAAAGATCAAATCATCTCACCACTGGACACTGAGGTCACTGTACTCCAATGGCCTCCACAGTCATCAGATCTACATCCAATAGAGCACCTTTGGGATGTGGTGGAACAGGAGATTCGAACCATAGATGTGCAGCCGACAAATCTACAGCAACTGTGTGATGCTATCCTGTTAATATGGACCAAAATCTCTGAGGAACATTTACAACACCTTGGTGAATCTATGCCATGAAGAATTGAGGCCGTTCTGAAGGCAAAAGGGGGTCCAACCCGGTACTAGCAGGATGTATGTAATAATAAAGTGGTGTGTGTGTGTGTGTGTGTGTGTGTGTGTGTATGTATGTATGTATGTGTGTGATAAATATATGTACTTGTGAAAATGCTCCTGAGACCGAAACTTTGCAGTGCGATTTGCGTCAGTACAAAATGAATGGGTGCAAATCACACTGCAAAGAATTGCTTGCGATTTGAACAGGTATGCAGTGCAATTCCTGTCCAAATCACATGTGGTTTCCTGCACCGCTCCTGTGTGAACCCAGGATTGTCATAGTGGAGCTCACACAGGAGCGGTGCGGGAAACCTCCCTGCATGACGGGTTCCACCAGCTCCGACTCCCATCCAACTGTGGACATCTGTGGATCCCCCTTCCTCTCCCATGGCTTTGTTCCACCCAGCCTCCAGCGACTCTTCCCCCCAGCCTCCAGCGACTCTCCCCCCCCAGCCTCCAGCGACTCTCCCCCCCAGCCTCCAGCGACTCTCCCCCCCAGCCTCCAGCGACTCTCCCCCCCAGCCTCCAGCGACTCCCCCCCCCCCCAGCCTCCAGCGGTTCGAGCCATCTCCTTCTAGTGCTGACGGACTACAGGGATTCCAAATGGTCAGCACCGTCGCATGTATGGCGCTGACCAATCAGAAGCTCTCTAGCCTGTACAGTCAGGAGAAGATAGAAAGCCATGGGGATTTTAAATCCCCAGACCGGTGAAGCGGCTTTTTGGCATCTGACAGCAGGCAATCTGGTACAGCGGGACCGGGGGGGATGGGGAGAGGATTCATTGGGTGGCTTGAACCACTGGAGGCTGGGGAGAGAGAGAGCCATTGGAGAGACAGGAGGAGCGCAAGCTGCAGCCACAGATGTCCACAGTCGGATGGGAGCCGGAGATGGTGGAACCCGTCATGCAGGGGGGGTGTCCCACACTGCTCCTGTTTGAACTCGGGCTCAAACATCATGATTAGGATGATTCACACCGCATTCCTGTTCAAATCGCTTGCTATTCTTTGCAGTGTGATTTGCGCCCATTTATTTTGTATTAACCCAAATCGCGCTGCACAGTATCGGTACTCGCTCTCCCCCTTCTTTTTTTTTGTACCCAGGCATACATTTTCAGATTTGTATTTGGTGCATTAAAATACTCATAGGACTTGATAGAGCATTATTGGGTAAATGCAGGTGTTGGATAAATGTGGAAATGCAACAAATGCCAAAGCCCTTTTCACACTTGTGCGACTTGTCTTGCGACTTGGGACTGCAAATGCGAGTTGAGGTCCATAGACCTCAATTTTCCCCAGGCATTCCCTGAAATCGCGCGACTTTCAAGTTGCAGCATTGTGAAAGGGGCCATTGTATTGTATTGTATTGTATTGTATTGTATTCTCCTGATATGATCTGTAAAGTGGCAAGTACACAAATATCTTATCTTATCCTGCTTCCTCCTGTGTATATTTACCTCTATTGTGAGAGGTGAAGAGTGAGAGTGAGGAAGTGCTTGTCCTGTCACCTTACACCAGCGTTTTATATATATATATATATATATGTCCTGGACGAGGCTCGGAGCTTTGAATACACTGCATTGGGTTACCTTGCTGAATAGAAGCAGTTGCTTTCTTCTTTTCTTTTCTTTTTTTTTTTTTTGTAGATCATTTTTCCCCAAAACTACATACAGGGTTCATTCACACTGATTCTGCCTTTGTGAGTTTTCCTGAGCTTAGGTAACATGCAAGGACAACCACAAATACGTTATTTTCTGCACGTGTTGTGTACATGTTTGTTTTTTTTTTTAATGTATTTTTTCATTATTTTATTTCATGTAACTTTTTGTTTAATACCTTTTTGATTTTATTTGCTGTAGAGCGTATCTAAACCTACGTTTAGCCCCTATTCACACTTGTGCGATTTGACAAGTCGCACCCTATTGTCAGCAATAAAACCGTTCAAATCGGTGTGACTTTTGTGGTGCCGCACCTTCTTGAAAAAGTAGTTCCTGCCTTATTTTTGCCGATTTCAGGTGGGACTTGCATAGACATCTGTGCATATAGTTGCACAGATGTCAGCCAAGTCGCACCTGAAGGCCCACTGACATTTGTGCAATTTCAAGGGAAGTTGCACGGTTTCAAAGCCGCGTTCTGGGTGAACCAGGGCTTAGGGGGCACTCACACTAGCAGTTTTACCCTTGCTCAGGCACAGTTCACCCCCCTTTGTGTAGCGTTTCTATAAACAGAGTACAGTCAGTGAGTGTCGTCAGGATGATCAGGTGAAATTGGGGAAGTAAGTGTGAAAAAAGAAAATGAATGCAGCTGCTACATTTTAGGTCCCCTTCAAACTAGAATGCCATGTGGGAAACCTGCGTTCTGTGCCGGTTTCCGGTACCGCATTCAAGTCACACTGGCCTTGTGTTCTGCAGAGGGTGTCAGTGCAAAGGTCACGACACCCAAAACACAGTTCACAAAGGCGGTGCGCTTGTTCACACCGTAGCATGCCATCCGGTTGTAGTGCTTTTCCAAAAGCTGATCAGTGTGTTGTGGCATGGGTGCAGCCCCCCCCCCCCCCGTCAGAACAAACAGGCACAGCGGGGGGAGATCGCCGCACTAATATCACTTAGTAGGGCGATCTCTCCGTTTTTGTTTTTTTTTTTGTTTTTGTTTTTTTGTCAGTTCAGCCTGCTGGGTTGAAGCAAGCCTTCTAGACGCACACAGTGTTCAGTCCCTTTTGTAGATAATGGGGACCCAGGGGCGGACTGACCATTCGGGCACTCAGGCACTGCCCGAGGGCCCCATGCCACTAAGGGGCCCCATCAGGTTTGCCAGCCTTAATAAAACCAGGGACAGTATGTAAAAATCTGTGTTTTTTTATTAAAAAATCCCAAGATTATAGCTGCCCCGCCTCTCCAGTACCTTTTCAGTGTGTGTATGTGTATACTGTGTGTGTATATTGTGTGTCTGTGTGTATACTGTATGTGTATATACTGTGTAGCCCCATAATCTATTGCCTGGGGGCCCCATAGTCTCCTATTGCCCGGGGGCCCCCTAATCTTCTCCTATTGCCCAGGGGCCCCATAAACTCTTAATGCCCGGGGGCCCCAAGAGTTGTCAGCCCGTCCCTGTGGGGACCTGTCATCCCTTTTTACATGTGTATTATACTATCTTGCTGTCACATTTATGATGGGACATATTGGGTCTTAGTCTATGAGGAAGAAGCCTGTAGTCACATTGGTAATGATCGGTACACACCTCTTTCAGATGTAGTTATGCAGGCAGGAATGTGATAATTCAGCTTTGCATGGCTTCCAGTATTACTCTATACAATCTCATCTAGTACACAGATGTAAATCTGGGAAGACAAGTATGCAAGCTTGTGCCCTCAGACGCAGGAAAGAACGCAGCAGGTGTGAGGCAAAATTATTTTAAGCCTTGTGTTTTATTTATTTTACGACAGGCGCATGTTATTGTGATTTAACATAATGAAAATAAAGCTGGCCAGACATGGATCGAAAATTGGCCGGTTCAGCAGGTACCAGCCAAGTTGCGATCCATGTATGGGCAGGCTGGTTTACACAAGTTTATCTATATACAAACAGCCTGTCAGGTTTTTCCTGAACAATCAGTGCTGAAGGCTATTCTTTGCAATGTAAAAATGTCACCACCTTTACTAAGGTCTGGGGAAAATTCCTTAGAAAAGTATATATCCCTAAATGTATTTGCCTTTAGTAAATCAACCTTTTTGTATATTGATCTTCTATCAGCAGTCACTTAACAATGTTGATATCTGTATTGATTGATGTACAGAAGGCCATTAGGAAGCAGTTTTGCAGATAAAAGGAACAGTAAAGCTAAACTACTCCTAAAGTGTTTGTAAACCTTCAATTTTTTTTTGTATAAAAATAACAAACATGCCTATAATTACCTGCTCTGTGCAATAGTTTTGCACAGAGCAGCCCTGATCCTATTCTTCTGAGTAGTGTTCATTTCGTCAACGAAAATGTTTTCATCAAAATTTTCGTCAGCGGCATTGAAAAAATTACACAAAACAATCTCCTGCGCTCAGGAGCTTAGTCCATATGTACGTGGTGTAGCCAACCCTTTGGATAAAATACGGAAAGCCAAAGGTCTTGCTGCCCTCCTCAGAACAATGGGTGTCCTTTAGAGCTGAAACATATAGAAAGACAGGGAGGGCGCACCGACCTGCAACCTGAACCAGGTATTAGGAGGAACCAGATGGCATTGCAAATGGCTCGAAAGCCGTTTGCGATGCCATCTGGTTCCTCCTAATACGGTCTGTGCACCCTCCCTGTTTTTCTATATGTTTCAGCATTGACAAAATTGACAGTGACAAAAGCAAAACGTACAACACATTTTCCTCCACTGACGTAAACGATGACAAAAATCCATTCCCTTGTTGGCGAAGGAAACAAAAATGTGAGGCAGGGACGTTTACCCTCGTGAACTAACTACCGGTTTTCACAGAGCTCTGCCTGATTCCGCTCTAAGTAAGCGAGCGACCTTGCAGCCAGCATTACAGGCCTCCGAGTCCTCAGATAACCGTCCAGAGCTGGACTGTGCATTACATGCCTCCCGAGGAGCGTCCCACACCCAACTCGCGAGTCACGACGATGACTTTTCAGAGCAGAGAGCATTCACTGCAAGTACACACTAATAGTGAGTGCTCTCTGCTCTGGACGGTCATCGTAAGTTGGGGGTGGGACTCTTACACATTACAATACAGGCCTGAGGCTTACCCTCAGACCACCGTCAGTCCAAAACCACTGTGTGTGCATTACAGGCCTCCTCTGACCACCGGCATCCAGAGCACTGTGCAGCATTACTGGCCTCCTCTGATCACCGGCATCCAGAGCACTGTGCATTACAGGCCATTCCTCAGACCTGAGACCATTATCCAGCACTGTGTAGCATTATAGGCCCCCTCAGACCACCGTCAGTCCAGAGCACTGTGCGCATTACAGGCCTCCTCCGACCACCAGCATCCAGGGCACTGTGCATTACAGGCTATCCCTCAGACCCGAGACCACCATCCAGCACTGTGCAGCATTACAGGCCTCCTCTAACCACCGGCATCCAGAGCACTGTGCAGCATTACAGGCCTCCTCAGAACACTGTCCAGAGCACTGTGCACATTACAGGCCTCTTTCAACCACCAGCATCCAGGGCACTGTGCATTATAGGCCATTCCTCAGACCTGAGACCATTATCCAGCACTGTGTAGCATTATAGGCCCCCTCAGACCACTGTCAGTCCAGAGCACTGTGTGCATTACAGGCCTCCTCCGACCACCAGCATCCAGTGCACTGTGCATTACAGGCCATTCCTCAGACCTGAGACCATTATCCAGCACTGTGTAGCAATATAGGCCCCCTCAGACCACCGTCAGTCCAGAGCACTGTGCGCATTACAGGCCTCCTCTGACCACCAGCATCCAGGGCACTGTGCATTACATTCCTTCCTTTAGACCCGAGACCACCATCCAGCACTGTGCAGCATTACAGGCCTCCTCAAACCACCGGCATCCAGAGCACTGTGCAGCATTACAGGCCTCCTCGGAACACTGTCCAGAGCACTGTGCAGCATTACAGGCCTCCTCGGAACACTGTCCAGAGCACTGTGCAGCATTACAGGCCTTCTCAGACCATCCAGAATGGCTAAATCTGTATCTGAGTTTTTTCAAACCTTAATACCATAAATAATAACATATTAGAAATTTTTTCTCCAGGAGTATATAATAAGTTTGAAAATTCTAGAGAAATGCTTAAATAATGCATTACAATTTAACTAAACCCATTAGATTTTAGTCGAATAAAAATTTATTTTTAGGTGAT
The DNA here is from genome assembly GCF_042186555.1 of Aquarana catesbeiana. NCBI lineage: Eukaryota > Metazoa > Chordata > Amphibia > Anura > Ranidae > Aquarana > Aquarana catesbeiana. The sequence continues at coordinate 46,145,820 of NC_133332.1, read as the reverse complement.
ATTTTAGTCGACTAAAATGCATACTTCCCAACTTTTTGAGATGGGAATGAGGGACACCTATTAGAAGTATGCAGGCATAGGACACACTCCCCCGCCACGCCCCTTAAAGGAGAATTGTGCAAAAAAAAAAAAAAAAAGTGATTAGTTAAACCCACAAGTGCTTTTTTTTACCACTACTATTCCTTTATATTGGCTTTTGGAACTTAGAAATGCAGCAATTTATAAATTGAAAGAAAGGTTTAGCACTGTAAAACATTTTTTGATAGCTAAGTAGTGCATTTTATATACAACTATATAGATCAGACCAAAATGAGGGACAAATGAGGCAGAAAGAGGGACAGAGGGACTTTGTTCCAAATCAGGAACAGTTGGGAGCTATGTAAAATGTACTGTAGATTTAGGTGACTAAATATGACTAACACTAGAACAATTGCAGATGACTAAAATGGCATTTTAGTCAAAAGACTAAAACTAAATCGAAATTTACTGCCAAAATTAACACTGCTTCTGGGGTCCCCCGCCAGCGCTCCAGGCCCCTTCTCTTTATTGGGTCCCCCCACGGAAAGCCGCTCTCCCTTGGGGGCACCCATGCGGGCTCGCTCCTGAGTCCCACTACTGCGTCCATTGACAAAGTGGGACTGGGCCCGACCCTCCGCTCCAATGTCACCGCTTTCAATTGACAGCAGCGGGAGCCAATGGCTAGTGCTGCTATCAATCTGTCCAATGAGGAATGCGACAGCGGCTGTGCAATCGTGCACATCGCTGAATCAGATCGCACTCAGGTAAGGAAAACTGGGGGGACGGAGTCTGGGGGGGGGGGGGGGCTGCAGCATAGAAGGTTTTTCACCTTCATGCATAGAATCCATAAAGGTATAAAACCTTAAGTGCCGGTTCACACAGGGGCGACTTGTCAGGCGACCTAGCTGCCTGACAAGTCGCCTCCCGTTCTGTACTACGTAACCATTCTAATAGGAGCGACGCAAGTCGCTCCGACTCAGAAAAAGGTTCCTGTAGTATTTTTGGGGCGACTTCAGGCGACTTGCATTGACTTCTATACAGAAGTCGTTTTGCAGGTCGCCTCTGTGAGGCAACCTGCAAGTCGTGCCGCCCCTGTGTGAACCGGCACTTAGTCTTTCCAACCATTTTAAAAACAAACTTTTTGTTTTTTTAACAACATTGTGATAAAAAAAAGTACCAGGCCCCTTTCACTCAGCCATTCAATCAGGTCCACCTATCAGTTTTTCAGGCAGACCTGATCGGAAGGTCCATGCATCCCCGTGGACAGATGGGTGTAAACAGACTTGTGTCCATTTACACCTGCCTACCTCTGAGTCCAATTAGGTCTGCCAAAAAAAAATGTTGAAGACTGCGTCCTCCTCATTCGTTTTAGCGTAGCGGAAGTACACGGATAGCGGAGTCCGTTTACATCCGGCCGCCCATAGAGCAGAGTGGGGTCTCTCTGCTGAGCAGACAAGGATGTGTCATCCATCCTGCTCTGCTCCAATCATTGGGGATCAGCTCACAGATCTCCTGCTGAGCGGAATCCGATCCATGTGGTTGGGTCCTTTAAACTCTGCTGACAACACCCAACCTATTTACACATTAGGGCAGACTTGCCTGCCAAAACACCCCACTCATCGCTCTGTTGCTGCCATTGACATCTCCGCCTGGTCTTCTTCTGGGTTCGGTATCTTCAGCCATCTTGATTGGCTGGGGCAGGATGACGTAACTCCTCAACGTGTTCACAGGGGTTCATTCATCCTGGCACATGCCAGAATTGTACACTGAATTGCACGTGTGACTCAGTATACATACAAATTAAAAAAAATCCAATTTTGCAGGCAGGTAGGACTGTTTTTTTTGGAGAAGAGGTGACATAGTGGGGTTGATTTACTAAAACTGAAGAGTGCAAAATCTTCTGCAGCCCTGAATAGAAATCAATCGGCTTCCAGTTTTTTTTTTTTTGTCAAAGCTTAATTGAACGAGCTGAAGTGAGAAGCTGATTGGCTACCATGCGCAGCATGGTACAGAAATGTTTATCCACTTGCTTACTGGGCACTTAAACTCCCCTCCTATCCAGACCAATTTTCAGCTTTCAGCACTGACGCACTTTGAATGACAATTGCGCGGTCATACAACACTGTACACAAATGAAATTTTCATCATTTTTTCCCCACAAATAAAGCTTTCTTTTGGTGGTATTTGATCACCTCTGTGGTTTTTATTCTTTGTTAAAAAAAATGTAAAAAGACTGAATTTTAAAAAACAAAAAATATTTTGTTATAAAAAATTTAAAACAGGTCATTTTTCTCCTTCATTGATGTACACTGATGAGGCGGCACTGATGGGCACCGATAGGTGGCAGTGATGGGCACTGATCAGTTACACTGATAGGCAGCACTGCTAGCTGGCACTGATTGGCACTACTGGTGGGCATTGATAGCTGGCACTTGTGGGCATTGATAGCTGGCACTTGTGGGCATTGATAGGTGGCACTTGTGGGCATTGTTAGGTGGCAATGGCAGGTGGCACAGATGAGGCAGATGTGCCTCTTCCACTTCGGGACCAATGTCCCTTGCAATTGAGCCGGTGACCGGCTTTTTTTTCTACTCACGCTATCAGCGTGAGTAGAAAAAAAAGATTACCGATCTTTTGTTTACATCATGTGATCCCCTTACTCGGATCGGTGATCACCCGAGTCTCAGTCGTCATTCGGCCATAGCGCGCCATTTTCCTTAATTTCTTCAAAAGCAACCCAACGTCTCCAAGATGAGTTGATCTCTCAAAACAATTTTATATATCATCATTGCGCAAGATTGCTGTTACAGTGATTGCCTCCTCTTAATACAAAATATACACACTCACATTTGCTTCAATGTATACCGCGTATTGAACGATCAATATAACAAACGTAGATTTCCTCCTCACTGCACATCCAGCGTGTTCAGCAAAAACAAACACTCGGATGTGACGTCACTGGCTCCTCCCGGCGCATTACGTAACAGGTCATGTGACTTTCTCAAGGGAAATGAAGCCATTTTTTATTATTTCATCCTTTCATTTTTTGGTTTTTCATGATCATGGTCTAAGGATTTTTTTCTATAGTTCTTTATTATAGTAAATTGTGATAATTAGATATTATGAACAATTAATCAGATGTGGATATATTTTATCACTGTGAATACTATCTTTTATAGGTTCTAGCGCACTATTAATCAACTAATCATAATCTTGTATATCCCTGTATGTTGTTGTCGTTCAGGTGCTTATAATAATTTTTTGAAACTATCGATGCCCCCCCCGCTGAGACCACTGCATGTGGAAGGGAATTCCACATCCTTGCCGCTCTTGCCTTCTCTGCCTGAGTTTGTATATTCCCCCCGTGTTAGTTTAAATTTTCTTCAGGGGCTCAAATTTCCTTCTGTCATTCAAATATTACAAATTGTATACATTTGTTATCTGTGTAACAGTCGTTCTTTAAAGGTGAAGCTTGATAATGCAAAAAAAAAAAACAAAAAAAAAATAACATACTGTATGAACTCACCTCTATGTCTCAACTGTTCGATGTTGGCCCTAAGACCAAGAAATAAGCGATCACATGACCACTGATCGCTCAGTTCTCAGTCTGCTCAGAGCGAAGAGCAGTGACTGTCAGTCGCCACTCTCTGCTCCTCCTCTGCTCACTTGAGTGGTGGGAAGGAGAGGATATGGTGCAGCTAGCTCTGGCTCTAAGCTGTGCGCTGATAGGCAGAGCAAGCTGTCAGGCAGCTGGATGGATACCAACAAAATTGTCAGGATTTTTCCAGAGCCTGGAGTGACACCACCTAGTTATTCGATAGCGGACTATAGCCTGCTGTCAGCTGATTCTGGGTCGCAGGTGAGCAAATGTAAGAGTGCACTCCTGTGATCCAGCAGAGAAGTATGGCCAAAATAAACTATATACAGTGTTAGGGCTCATTCACACTGCAGCTCAAAGAAGCTGCTCCTACAAGCTTTTGAGCTTTTTTGAGCTCTTATGTTTTTCTGCCTGGAAACTCCCCTCCATGTTAGCCAATGTGTCCATACACACTATAGCATTTTTAGGACTTTATGTGAATAAGCCCTAACACTGTATATAGTTTATTTTGGCCATACTTCTCCGCTGGGTCACAGGAGTGCACTCTTTTTCTCACCTGTGACCCAGAATCAGCTGACAGCGGGCTATAGTCTGCTATTGAATGACTTGGTGGAGTCACTCCAGGCTCTGGAAAAATCCTGACAATTTTGTTGGTATCCATCCAGCTGCCTGACAGCTTGCTCTGCCTATAAACCCCCCAACCAAACTCACATTTTTGAGAGGCGCTTTCAGGCAGAAAAGATGCCTAAGTGCCCAAAACGCTTGAAAAAGCTCAAAGAAGCTCAAAAACACACACAAAAAAAAAAAAAATAGGAAAAATGAGCTGAGGGGAGGGTTTGTGAGAAAAAAATGCTTATGCTCAAAAAAGCTCAAAGAAGCTCAATAAAATTGTACAAAAGAGTCCAAAAAGTACAAGCTTCTTCAAGCTATAATACAAGTTCAAAATCCTGTAAAAGCAGCTTTTTTCTCGAGCTACCGCTGATCCGGTTCCTCCCCCTCTGGTGTCACATTTGGCACCTTTCAGGGGGGAGCAGATACCTGCCTAATCCAGATATTAGCTCCCACTTCCAGTGAATGATCGCCGCAGTATCCGCGGTGATCTACGCCATGCCCCCCCCCCCCACACTGTCTTCTGGGAGACACACAGGTCCCAGAAGACAGCAGGGACCACTCAGAATGCGCAGTTTGTCATAATCTTTATTTTATTTTTTTGTTCTGACCATAATAAAGAGAATATACAAAGCCACTATAGATTCCCTTTAATTTAGTATTCAATGTACGAAGGTGTTCGGAAGGGGCAAACAAAATAAGGAAAAGAAGTGATTCATTTTGAGGGTTGGTGCCGTCCTGTGTAGCCCTGCTGCTCCATTGCGGTGGCCCACAGGTGCTCTTACAATATATCAGACCTGCTTTGCATTAGTATGAGAGGGTAGGGTGCAGAGGGACACGGGTGACTGGTTCTGGCACGCAGGGCCCTGCCAGGCTCTGGGGATCACATTGCCATGGTGCGGCTTGTTGTTCTTAATTACTGATTAGTTTCCAGGAACAGTGACAGTGTTGACATGGCCTCAACAATTCATTCTCTGATTTAATTACACGGTCCTGTCTATAGAGCTGTCATAACGCATACAGACAATATATATATATGTATTGCCTGTATTTCCTCTTCACATTCCTCACAGCTTTTGGGCTGTAATGTAAAGAACGTCAGTCAGATTTTACTTCCTTGTAGAGAATGAAGCCTAACGAGCGGCTTCCATTGTCTTGTGCTTTGTACATCACACACACTGATGATGATGTCTTTAATACCATAATGATCCTGTGGGCCATGGCTTCTGTCATCTTATTTGGGTAATAAGACTCTGCAGTTTATGGCACCCATGCTCATTTGATTTCTTGGATACCGTAGAGTAATGCAGCACTGTCCCCTGGGGAAATTAGGTGACAAAAAAAATCCCCCCCCCCCCCCCCCAATAATTGGAATATTATTCTTAATATACTGACCTTAAAGAGGAACTTCACTCTCCCAATGAACAATGATTATTTAGTAATGCTAGCATTAGTAAATAGGAAAGCTTATTATATTTACCTAAACTTTAAAACTTTTTTTTTTTTTTTTTTTTATTATTATTAAGGTCCTTATATAGCGCCGTCAATTTACGCAGTGCTTTACATATACATTGTACATTCACGTTGGTCCCTACCATCAAGGAGCTTACAATCTAAGGTCCCTAACTCACATTCATATACTAGGGCCAATTTAGACCGAAGCCAATTAACCTACCAGCATGTCTTTGGGAGTGTGGGAGGAAACCGGAGTACCCGGAGGAAACCCACGCAGGCACAGGGAGAACATGCAAACTCCAGGCAGGTAGTGACGTGGTTGGGATTCGAACCAGCAACCCTTTTTACTGCTAGACGAGAGTGCTACCCACTACACAACTTTATTTTTTTTTTACATGTCTTTAGTTATTTCCTGGTTTCTTGCCTAGGCAAAAGATGTCCTACATCCCAAGAGTCTTCAGGAGGGGAGATGGGGTTTTCTTAGCTAGGCACTCTCCTTCATGCATGCTTCAGCTAAGGGCAGGTTTCCAGGAAGTAAATGCTACATAAATCATTTGCCCTTACTCAAGATGGCCACAACCTGAAATGCTAGCAGGGTGTTTTTCATAGTGATTTCTCAATAAAATAAAGCATGGAGACATGGATGGATGGGGGAGTCCGCTTTCAATATTAAAAATGAATTAATTAGTGTTTTTGGCTTGCGGTGCTCAGATGCAGTGAAGAGCTGCTTTAAAGTCGGAGATACTTACCTTTGCTCCAACAGTTCAGCATTTGCAAGGTCCGTTGCCGGTGTTCTGATGAGAAGTGTCCCCCCATCAGATAGTGCGCAGTACGGAGAACAAAGGAGACGCCGAAAGTGTCCGAAGAAGAACAGCTGATCGTGAGGTATACACGGCGCCTGCGCAATGAATAGTACATTTTGTCACACGCTCCTGATGCTCGAGGGGGTGGATTTGTCCGCCCCGGCTGTGTGCATTCTGTAGGCACACCGCCCCTTGTAAGTTGTATGAGCATCGGGAGCGTGTGAAAGAATGTGGTGTTAAAGTGGAGGGCCACCCTGGAAAAAAAATGCCACCAATAATCCTAAAAAAATAAAAAAAAAACATTTGGAAAAAAAAATGTTTTTTTTACTTGCCTAAACCCTTGTTGCTAGGCAGTCTTCCTAAGCTGCCTCTTCCTATTCCGCGGCGTGTTCTTCACCTCGGTGAGCGGCCCCATTGTCTTCTGGGAACTGTGTGTGTTCCCAGAACACCATGGGGCCATTCACAGATCGCCGCACCACTTGCGCGTGCGCAGTAGGAAACGGGCAGTGAAGCCACAAGGCTCCACTGCCTGTTTCCCTTACCTAGGATGGCGGTGCCGGGACCCGAGAGCCGAGGGACGGGTCGGCCTCGGGCAGCCGACATTGCGGGCACTCAGGACAGGTAAGTCTACTTATTTTAAAGTCAGCAGCTACAGTGTTTGTAGCTGCTGACTTTAAAAAAATTTTTTAGCTGGCCGGAATCCCGCTTTAAGTGCGCATGCGCTGTGTACAGTTCATGGGCAGCTGTTGATGATGTTCAGAGATTTTCGGAGTCTCTTCAGCGCCTGCGCACTACATGGCGGACACTATCCGATGATCTCCTCAGCGCCTGCGCACTACAGGGCGGACACTATCCGATGGTCTCCTCAGCGCCTGCGCACTACAGGGCGGACACTATCCGATGGTCTCCTCAGCGCCTGCGCACTACAGGGCGGACACTATCCGATGGTCTCCTCAGCGCTTGCGCACTACAGGGCGGACACTATCCGATGGTCTCCTCAGCGCCTGCGCGCTACAGGGCGGACACTATCCGATGGGGGACTATTTTCGATAGGACACTGACGCTGTTATCTTTTTCCTGTTTTTTTCCGGGTCCCGCACATGCAGAGAAGTTCAGTCATCCAGCACACAGGCAGCGTTCTGGTAATGTATAGTACATTCTAAAGCTTGCTATACATGGATCGTAATTTTGATCAATGTGTGGCCATTCCCATTAGAGAGGAGTTGATCTAACGCAGGGCTCGACAAATCCCAGGTTACCATTGCAACCTGGCGCCTTGGCTTTTGTCAGCCCATTCCCAGGCATGAGCAATGACTATTGCCAGACAAGTCGGACATGTAGTTCTGAGTGACGAGCAAAATAGGGGGTTTCTATTGACGTCCTCCCAGAACCCCTGCCCCCCTGCGTGACCCCGGGCGCGCTCTGTGATGAGCTGTGTCCTTCAGACACAGCTCATCACAGATCGAGGTAAAGGGCCAATCACAGCGGCCCTTTACCATGTGATCAGCTGTGTCCAATCACAGCTGACCACATTTTAAACGCATTAGCTGGTTATCGGCAGTCCTTTCCTCAGCGCTGTCACAGCTTGGTTTGTGATGTTTCTTTAATTAAAAACCGTTTGGATAAACCTGAGGATCCTTGGTGTGCTGGCGAATATCTACAGTATATTATTGTTTCAGTATCCAGCTGGTGGTCGCTACAGCACCCGGTACTTCCAGAGCTCATTCCAGGAATGTATGCGCTAGAAATATGGACTGTGCAGCGCGATTCTGTCACGTGACCATTGTGGCAAATTGTTTGAGGTATCATTTAACAAAGGCACGCGGTGCGTTTTGGCTCGCTTGCAGTGTGATTTGGAATTGCAGTCAGAATCACAGCAATTCTACCTGGAAATCAAAGTTGCGAAGTGTGAATGCGGCCTTAAAATGGTTGTAAAGCCTCCAAGTTTTTCACCTTGATGCATTCTTGTTATTAAGGTGAAAAACCTTCTGCCCCCCAGAGCCCCCCTTTTTCTAACCTGAGCCGATCCGTTCCAGTGATGTGCAGCCACTGTCTCTGTCCTCATTGGATAGATTGATAGCAGCAGGAACCATTGGCTCTCGCTGCTGTCAATCAAATCCAGTGACACAGAAGTGGGGGGGCGGGGCTGAGTCCCGCTGTCTGTGTCGTGACTCGTGAGCGTGCCCGCATGGGTGCCACCAGGGAAAGCAGCTCTCCGCGGGGGCACCCCAGAAGAGGAGGTTTGGGGCTGCTCTGTGCAAAACACTTGCACAGAGCATGTAAGTATAGTATAACATTTTTGTTATTAAAAAAAAAAAAACCCTTTACAATCACTTTAAGCCTGGTACACACTACAGTTTGTTTTGTTTTTTTCGTGAAATCCAGCGGGTTGCACAAAAGAAAACCTGTCAGCTCTGCTCGGAGCCGCTGTACTAACCATGCAAAGTTAGGTCAGTGATCTCCCCCGCTGAGCTGTTGTGTTCTGACAGAGGGATGGCTGTTCCCCCACCAGAACACTGCCATTGGCTGAGAGCGCTGATCGGGAGTCGGTCGGCTGCTGGTTCTCCAGCATGTACATCCGACATACACACGGGCATACCTCCCAACTTTTTGAGATGGGAATGAGGGACACCTATCAGCAAAAGTATGCAGGCATAGGACACACCCCCTGCCACACCCCCTTAAAGGAGAATTGTACAAAAAAAAAACAAGATTTATTAAACCCACAAGTGCTTTTTTTTACCACTACTATTCCTTTATATTGGCTTTTGGAATTTACAAATGCATCAGTTCAGAAATCGGATGAGAGGTTTAGCACTGGAAAACACTTTTTGATAGATAAAAAGTGCATTTTATGTACAACTATATAGATCAGACCAAAATGAGGGACAAATGAGGAGGATTGAGGGACAGAGGGACATTGCTCCAAATCGGGGACAGTTGGGAGCTATGCACACGGGCATTTTTGTTTTGAACCAGCAGTTGTCTCCCAACATTCGGCCTGTGTGTACGGGGTTTTGGAGTTAGAGATTGTATTTTGCACGGGTGCTTTGTGTGGGCAATATGGCTTCATTTTTGACATTTTATGCAAATGTATACAAACACCCCCCTTTGTTTTTTAGCCTAAGGTGTTGAAACTGTATGTTGCGTTTTTTTTTCTGCTGACTAATTGGAGAGTGTTTATTTTGTATTGTTCTGTATCCAGCAGCAATGGTTAGAGCAGGTGACGCAGGAGAGAGATAAGAAGTGTGAAACACACGGAAATGGATAAGAAATGTATCCTGAGAATAGCTGAATGGTGAGGTGGTTACAGTCCCTGGCCGTACGCTAGTAAACGATTTGTTCAAAAAAAAAAAAAATTTTCCCTTTGATCCTCTATGGCCTCGTTCACATGGGGCGTATCAATGCATACCTCATGCTGAAATGCAACACAGGGTGAAAATCGTATTTTAAAAAAAATTTTTTTTTTGAGATACAGAGCTTCAGCAAACTAAATTGAACTCTTTTAGGGTTAAATACTTTAAAGCGGAGTTCCGGCCACAGTTTTTTTTTTTTTTTTTTTTTATTTCAGGCATCCAATCCTAATGCATTGTTAACACAAATAACGTTTATATATGTTTGCTAGTGGATGTGAATTTTATCTTTATTTTATACTTACTAGTAAGTTTAGTAAATCCTCTTCTGGCCGTTGCCATGATGATTGTGGGCATGTGAAGCCCAATTGCAACCTCTTCCGGGATTACCGTTGGAGAGGTGTATGCTGGGTAACCAGCATGCACCTCTCGTTCTCGCACATGCGCGATGCTCCAGCAGCCGTAGCACCGATTGTTTAGAAAGTTGCCGTGACAACGGGCGGCGACGGAGGAAGGTCCCGTCCCGTTGTTATGGCAACCGCCTTAAATCTCATCATTTCCTGTCGGGAAATAACGCAATTTTTGCTCACGGTACTGCCCACTGACTCCTGAGAAATGATGACTCACATTTCACAGTAGCACAGGCGAGGGAGGAAGAGCTCCGCGGACTCGGGAGTGGCAGATTAGGAGACACTACATAGCAACAGGGCGTTTCTGGTGAGTAAAAAAAAATCCCCCCCCCCCCCCCAAATGTTTATTAATTGTCAGAAACCATGAAATCAGTCCGAGACAGAAGTGCAGTTAAATCACACTTGTTTAATAATAAAAGTAAAAAGAATAAACCTAGTCAAAACATAGCCAAAATTCAGTAACCGGAATGGATAGTCAGCCAAGCCAGAAGTCAGGGATCAATGTAGTGGTACAGCAAACAGCAAACTGCTGTTTGCTGACAGAAGGTATGTCAGCAAAGCAAGTCTTGAACAGGATCGCAGGAGAGCGTCTCAGTTTCTGTGATGTTGACCAAGGCGAAGGCAGAGCTCCTCTGGACTGGAAGGCTTAAGTAGGCAGGACTGACGGGCAGGATATCATCAACAGCTAACTGTGGCGAGATGGGAGCTGGCAATTAGCTGACAGCTGAGCAGCCAGCTCAGAGAAGGAAGGGCTGAGCCCAACCCTGACATTAATACTATGAAAGGACTGTGAATATGTAAAAATGTTTTTCTGGGTGGAATTCCGCTTTAAATACAGATATTGAATTAACATCCTTACAAACGCCCATTCCAGGTCCATTTATGTGTTGACAGAAGTAAAATAAACAGATGATAATAATATTGATTAGTACTGAAATGTAACCTACAGCTGTATCTAGTAGGAATGCACCGATACAGAAAACTTTATTAATCCCAAAAGGAAATTGTTGCAACAGACACACTTACAACACAAGATCAAAACAATAAATTGAACAAGATACAAAAACACAACAAAAGTACCAGTAACAGCCATTAGCACCAAATAAAACAAATTAAAACTACACTACAAATAAAACATCCATACAAATAAAATACAACCTAGAATAAATGACACAAGTTAACACAATACCAACATACTGTACTATAAAAACAACTCAAAATCCTGATCATAAACCAGAATTAAATCTAAATCTTCACCTCCAGCCCTCAGATTTATTTATGATTAGTACTAAAATGTAACCTACAGCTGTATGTAGTCGGGATGCACTGATATGTTGGCCGCTGAAAATTATCGCCCAAAAATAGGTTTATTAGTGTTTAGCCGATAGAAAAAAAGGTGCGCAATTTTTCTGCGATTTTACCACCTTTTACGGTGAATTTTTTCATAGGTCACGTGACTCAAAAGCCACACCAGACTAGGTTCACACTGATGCAATACTGGAAACGCAGCGAATCCTGTGCATTGCAATCACACGGTGTCCATGCGATCTGCTGCGGGTGTCAATGTTAGATTAACGACACCACGAAACGGCGTGCAAAATGCAGTACAATTGCCAGAATCGCATTGCATAGGTGTAAGCACCCATGCGATGCAATTCAGGTGCGGGAAAAAAAGGATCCTTCACCATTTTGGTGCAGATGCGATGCGGTTTGAGCCATACAAAATGTATGGCTCAAATAGAACCCTACAGACATCGTATGTGATGTGCACAGGAATGTGGTGCGATTCACATACGGTGTCTGCAACGCACAAGTGTACACTTAGGCTCTAAAATGCAACAATGGTGCGTTTTTAATGCATTTCAATGGGTGCATTTTTTTTTTTTTAACTGACCAAATATGCACCAAAAATGCGGCAAGCAGGATTTTTTACACGGTAACGGAAGTGAGAAGACATACATAGGATTTAAAGGGATATATCTTTCTTGAGCTTTTCTTGTTTTTTTTTAGCGCAAAAGTGGTGGTAGTCTTTGCCTAGGGCATGGGTGCTTACAGCCGGGTGTCCCGATTGTCAGAGCGGACTCACCGGGGCAGCAGAACTTCTCCTCCAACCTGAGACATGGTGCCCGCTTCCTCTGCCGCCCCAGCTGTCCTCCGACTCCCGGGAGCCAGCTCAGTGTCACCCTCCTCACAGGCTGAGCTTCTGCTGACCTACTCCGCAGCAGCCATGACGGATGTCCTTCATATCTGATGCCTTCTCTGGATTGGTCAGCAGAGTGAGTCTGCGCCCCAGCCCTGTGTAGAGTCTTCAGCCCCTCCTGTTCCCCGGCCAGACTAGTAAGGAAGGCAGCGACTGTGGCTGTGCCCCCTAGGCACCAGTGTGCCCTAGACGGGTGCCTAGTTCGCCTAGCGGGAGCACAGGTCCTGGTCACAATCTCCACCTTTATCATATCAGAGAACACTTTGTATTCATCGAGAGAATGAAAAGTGCTCCCTGAATGGCATCCATGGCAAGAAAATGAGAAAATGCAAAGCATTCTCTGGATGGTGCCCGCGCCAAATAAGCGATCTCCTGTGTTCACAATGAAGCAGGGCAGCCCCCTCGGCACAGGGACCCAGAAGCAAGTGGAGAAGTAGAGATCCTATTACAGGATTTTTCATCTTCCATGGGGATCCCACAGGTATAGTATATGCAGTGGCGGCCCGTGCATTGTGGGGGCACAGGTGCCGCCCCCCCAACACCTCCACCGCCCTCCCTATCCATGTGCTCGGCCCCTTTCCGGACGCCGGACACATGAATTACTATGGAGGGGATAGGCGGGGGGTGTGTATTTTGAAGCATGCAAGGCTTCAAAAATACACGTGAGGCTTCAAAAATAGGGTGGGCTCGGGGAGCAGAGCACTGCCTCCCAATCCCATCCTGTTGTGTGACAATAGCGAATTAATTTTCGCTATGGTTACACTACGGTTCCTCCCCACCAATCAGGAGGCAGGTTTGTGAGACCTGTTTCCCGATTGCTCAAAGCGCCAGGCGACCCTATTGGACGCCTAGCATTTTGGCGGAAGCGGAGACACACAAGGGAGGAAGCCTGAAGAGCGGACATTGGAGCCGCCACTGTCCACACTGCAGGAGAGGAGGAGGACAGCCCCGCCAATGTAGGAGAGGAGGAGGACAGCCCCGCCACTGCAGGAGAGGAGGAGAGCCCCACCACAAGGCTGGTGGTCAGTGCCACGACGGGTGCCGCAGGTGGTCCGGCGGGTGGTCTGGCCGGTGCTGCGGGTGGTCAGTGCCATGCCGCAAAATGGCGGGGGGGGGGGGGGGGGGTGTTGCATGTTTGCTGCCCCCCCAAAAGGAGAACTCACCAGCTGCCACTGATGCATAGTATTGGTCTAAGCTGGTCCAATGTGACTAATGCTTGCCATACCTGGAATTCATCTTTAAAGAATACATTTAATGATGCATTCCTGAATATGGAGCTGCTTTAATCTTCTATAGCTGCCTTGAGTTCATCTTTAAAACAACCAATTGTATGAAGAAGCTGCATTATCTATTCAGATTCTCCTACATATGATGCATGATTGAGCTGACAGGTTCACTTTGCCTCAATTTTCACTTTAGTAAATCAGACCCAGATTCACTTCATTTCACATGCTGGAAAATCAGAGCCATAGTTGGTAAGGTTGTCCGGTTCTGTACATTGAATGCTTTCCTTTGCAGGTAATGCAGAACTCCTTATAACTAATATGTTCCTTGTAGTAACAAAAAGCGGTGTGTATGGTGGGGGTTGGGATTGAGGGCGGTTGGTGAAGGATGAAGGGTCGTGGGCAATGGAATTCTGTAGAGGATCCTGGGAAAGTCCAGGTCTTTGTTGCTTTTATAAACGGCGTATTCATGGCCGGTAATATAACTCTGAGCCTTTTGTACTCTGGGTAGAGAATATACGGCACCACACCCTGACTTTACACAGTGATACCACATTATACTGTTGTACAAACACAGCAATGTATTTTTAGACTCAATTATGTTTATGAAGAGTTTGATGAGGACAGAGGCGGAAGGTCCAGGAAACAAGGAGAGTGACGAAGGTGTACGCAGCATAATGAAAGGGTCAGTCATAGGATACCTGATTTCAAGGGAACGCCGCTCCATTCATACTTGTGCGAAGTGTCATCCAACGTTGGACATCAAAGTTGCATGACAAGTTGTTCCCCATGTTTTCCAATGATAACCATTCATATATGTGTGACCTAAAGTTGCAGCAACTTCAAAATAGTTCATGTACTACTTTGGTCCAACTTTCATGCAACTTGAGGGCCACAGACTTCAATGTTAACCCCAGTGGCGGCTGGTGGAGGTGGCGGCAAATAGACCCCCCTGGGCTGCCGGTGGAGCGGCCCAACCCCCCCCCCCCCCGTGGCACTAACACACTCCCCCACCAACACCTGCTGTTCTTACTTTGGATGCAGGCAGTAAGAGTGTGGTGGGCTCAGGGAAAGCTGCTCCGCTGTCTTCTCCTGGGGCAGTTTCTGCAGTGTCTCCCGGCACTGGGTGTCCAAAGGGATCGCCAGACGTTTGGACCAATCAGGAAACTGGTTTTATACCTGCTTTCCGATTGGCTGGGAGGAGGATCAGTGTTGCAACAGCGAATTTTCATTCGCTGTTGCAACACACCTGGGTGGGCACCAGACGCAATGTTCTGCGTCCCGAGTCCACCCTATTTTGAACCCTTTTCTAACCTATTCCTCTAATCAGTGCTTCAAGGAAAAAAACCCTGGCCACTGCAATTCATATGCCCAGTAACCCGAAAGGGGCCGAACACAGTCTGAATCTGTCCATTATGCATATAGGGGGTGGCGAGGGTAGGGGGGGGGGGCGGTGCCCCTAATTGGACGGGCCTTCCCTGGTTAACCCTCAAAAGTTGCATGAGCGTTGTACCTGATTGTTATACAATGCAACAGTTGTCCATTATCACTGGTCAAAGCCAAAGATGTATCCAAATTGCACCCATCCTAAGTTGCGTCAAAGTTGCACTCCAAAGTACATACAAGTGTGAATGAAGTCTTGGGCTCCATTTACACTAGCTGACTGCAAAGTCGCACAATTTCCAGGCATTTGTTAGCAACCATCAGAATACAATACCACGGTGGTGTTAGTACAGCATTCTGTCAGTTTGGTTTGTTCAGCCCGCTGGGTTGAATGGAAAAAAACTTAGTGTGTACCAGGCTTGAGAATTCATTGAAAATGAATTACTACATCCATGAAACCAGATATTGATGGGTTCGTTTATCAAAAAAGGTGTCAAATATCTCACTAGTTTTTTTAACTATTAGGGCTCTTTCACACGGGGCAGATCAGTGATGATCCGCCCCGTGAACACCCGCTTGCTCAGCGGGGATCGCTCCGCCGATCCCCGCTGAGCAGGAAGATGACAGGTCCATCGCTGCACACTGTGCAGCTACGGACCTGTCAGAGCGCCGCTCTCCCCTATGGGGGATCGGATGATGATGGACTGTAGTGTCCGTCGTCACCCGATCCGATCCGAAAACGGATGGAAAAGTAGGGTTTTCCTCCGTTACACTTTTCGGATCGGAGCGGGGTCGGATGTCAGCGGACATGTCACCGCTGACATCCGACGCTCCATAGGGATACATGTATGTCCGTTTTTCATCCGAAAACAGAAGGATGAAAAACGGACATACGGATCCCTCGTGTGAAAGAGGCCTACCTGTTATAATAAAAAATATTGCAAAAAATGAAGTTTTTTTACTCCGATAGATACATCTTCTATATACAAGATTGTTAAAGTGGAACTTTAGTCAGAAAATGAAGTCTTGTTAGATCACTCAAGGCTGGCCCCTTTTATAGGTACAGTAATGTAAAAAAAAAATAAAAATAAGTGCCTATTCTGTTTAAAATCCAGTAATATACTGCCTCACCCTGTTGTGCACATGCTCAGTTGATTTCTATTTTTAAGCACTGTGCCAAAAATGTAGAGGTGGATGTGTTGACAGCCTAATGATTTACTGCTGCTCAGGAGCTTTGGGCTTTAGCAAAATGGCAGCCTCCAGCAAGAAGAAACAGAAATAATGCTGGAGGCAATTTACAGCACACACCATGTTTGGTAATTATTAGTAAGTAATTGTAAAGTCTCTTTTTTTTTTTTTTTTTTAAATAACAAACATGTTATACTTACCTGCTCTATGCAGCTTGCTATAGGGGCACCCGAGCTGAGTCACAGCTCCCTGTGTCCATTCAGATACGGAGCCGCGACCCGGCCCTGCCCCCTCTCTTCCCTGATTGGCTGACTGATTTTCACAGCAGAGGGAGCTAATCGCGTTGTGCTGCTGTCCCAGCCAATGAGGAGGGGACTCCCGGGCAGCTTAGACACTCCTGCAACATCACTGGATAAAGACTGGTTCAGGTAAGTATTAGGGGGGCTGCAGGGGGCTGCTGCACACAGGTTTTTTTTATCTTAATGCATAGAATGCAGGGCAGCCCACCTGCATGAAATCGTGTACCTGTACGTGATTTCGTGCACAGGGTCCGGGGCGCGTTCGACAACCCGATCCTGCTGTGTTTGGACACAACAGGAACCAATCAGCGGGTCCGGTGGATGTGATGTCCGCCGGGACCTGCTGATCGTTGACGGGTTAGGCAGAGTGGCGATCTGCCTATGTAAACAAGGCAGACCGCCGTTCTGTCAGAGAGGAAGATGGAGATCTTGTGTTTCTGCTAAGCAGAATCACTGATCTGTCTTCCTCCAGTTAAGCCGTCCCCAACACAGTTAGAAATCACGCCCTAGGAACACATTTAACCCTTTGATTGCCCCTGGTGTTAACCCCTTCCCTGCCAGTGTCATTAGTACAATAAGAGTGCATTTTTTAGCACGTGTTACTGGTCCCCAAAAAATTTCACTTGGTGTCTGATTTGTCCGCCGCAATGTTGTAGTTCTGCTACAAAACGCTGATCGCTGTAATTACTAATGGAAAAATAATGAATAAATCCAGAAATCTATCCCATAGTTTATACTTTTGCGCAAACCAATTAATATACGCTTATTGCGTTTTTTTTTTTTTTGTTTTGTTTTTTACCAAAAATATGTAGCAGAATACAGTAAATATTGGCATAAATTGATGAATAAATTAGATTTTTGCCATTTTTTTTTTTTATTGGGTATGTTTTATAGCAGAAAGTAACATTTTTTATTTTTTTCAAAATTGGTGGTATTTGTTTTGTTTATAGCGCAAAAAATAAAAACCACAGATGTGATCAAATACGCAATTGTCAGTTAAAGTAATGCAGTGCCGTATCGCAAAAAATGGCCTGGTCATAAGGGTAAATCTTCCAGGGCTAAAGTGGTTACACATAATTATTAATAATTAATTAATCTTGCTAAAGAACATTATTTTTTATCAAGTTGCTATGGGTAAAGTTCCACTTTAGTGTGTGATCTGCCTGACTTTTTCTGCTCATCGGCTATCCTTATTTTAGTGTATTTTATATGCGGCTCAAGACAATTCCTCTTCTTCTAATATGGCCCAGGAATTAAAAAAAAAAAAAATTAGACACCCCTGATGTACTCCTTTTTAAGTTTAAGATTTTTTTGTTTGTCAGATCTTGTTCAGAATTTTGAACCTGAAAATCTGTATATAATAATTTTTAATGGAGATGTGATAAAACAAGCCTGTAAAAATACAAGTGTTACCTTACATAGACATCTTTTTTTGGGAAAGAGCATAAAATTAAAGGATTGTAAAGGCAAAGTTTTTTTTTTAAATGTTTTTATCTTAATGCATCTGTGCATTAAATAAAAAAACCATCTGTGTGCAGCAGCCTCCCTCGG
>NC_133332.1:46007730-46122730 GCF_042186555.1 Aquarana catesbeiana | reverse complement strand
CTGTAGTCATAAAGGGATGGACATGGTCAGCAACAATACTCAGGTAGGCTGTGGGGTTTAAATGATGCTCAATTGGTACTACGGGGCCCAAAGTGTGCCAAGAAAATATCCCCCACACCATTACACCACCAGCCTGACCCGTTGATACAAGGCAGGATGGATCCATACTTTCATGTTGTTTACGACAAATTCTGACCCCACCTTCTGAATGTTAGAGCTGAAATCGATACTCATCAGACCAGGCAATCTTCTGTTGTCCAATTTTGGTGAGTCTGTGCGAATCGTAGCCTCCGTTTCCTGTTCTTAGCTGACAGGAGTGGCTTACCGATACAGGTGGACCTTCAGATTATAAAGGTCCAATGGCTGCCATAGAGTTGAGTTTTGTGTGATGCCCCGTACACACGGTCGGATTTTCCGACGGAAAATGTGTGATAGGACCTTGTTGTCGGAAATTCCGACCGTGTGTGGGCTCCATCACACATTTTCCATCGGATTTTCCGACACACAAACTTTGAGAGCAGGATATAAAATTTACCGACAACAAAATCCGTTGTCAGAAATTCCGATCGTGTGTACAAAAATCCGACGCCCAAAGTGCCACGCATGCTCAGAATAAATAAAGAGATGAAAGCTATTGGCTATTGCCCCGTTCATAGTCCCGACGTACGTGTTTTACGTCACCGCGTTCGGAATGATCGGATTTTCCGACAACTTTGTGTGACCGTGTGTATGTAAGACAAGTTTGAGCCAACATCCGTCGGAAAAAATCCATGGATTTTATTGTCGGAATGTCCGAACAAAGTCCGACCGTGTGTACGGGGCATAACATAAGAAGTTTGGAGATGGAGCCAGTTTTTTTGCTCTTTATTTGTTGAAATAATCATAAAACATACATAAAACACGTTCCGGGGCTTAGGAGGCCATTCAAGAACTACTGGATGATGAAGATTTATAGGAAATGTGTATTCGGAAGGGGCTTGCATGTAACACTATATACAGTCTCAGAGTCTATGGTAAAATATTTCATAGAGTAGTAATGACATGATAAGTACAGGAACCCCCACTGTAGCCAATCATATTTTACCAGATCATAGTCAAAGAAATGTGGTTACTACGGGTTATTGAATGCCACACATCCTCACTGCTTATTGCAAAGCCTTGTTTTCAGGCCTCGTTTACACAAGCGGTGGGGGGGAGCGGTGAAAATAGGTGGTTGAGCCGCTGTTTTACAGACTTGTCACTCCCCACCTAAAAAGATAACAGGTGATCACTCGGTGTCTTGCACATCCCATGTCAAAAGTTATTCTCCATTTGGCAGTCAGTGGGCAGAGCCGTCACCAAGCAGGTGAATGGGACCATACCAGACTTGTGAGCCAAAAGCTTGGCTTGCAATTGCAGCACAGTATTTACAAAAAAAATCCCCAGCTATAAAAAAAAAAAATTGGGGGCATTCTAAAGGCAGCAGAATAACCTACTGAATGCCTGGCAGCTCCTGCTCTACCACCCTCTGAAAAACGGGCCACCGCGGATTGCAGAAGAGTGACCCAGGTGTGGATGAGCCTTTAGGGTTATTTATGAAGACTTCAGACAAAGGAAAGCTAATCAGATGTTCACATCTATTTAGTACTTTGGAATTTCCTGATTGCTTGGGCAAGAAAGTCAGTTTTATGTTTCTCCAGGTATGAATCAACGTCATGGAATGGCTCACAGTTGTATTCTCATTGTACGTACAATATAATGAGTACTTCAGCTAAAAGGTGAACTTCTTTCCTTATAGCGTAATCCTAGAGTCATAGACGATGTCACTGCACCACCTCTTCATTTCATCCAATCTGAGAATGCCTTGTATGCACTGAAAAAATACAAGGAGTTCTATGAATGGTGGAGGTGCCAAGCGAGGGCCCCTCAGTGGGCAGTATTCAGAAACCTTACAGATCACAACTCCCACAGTACGTAGGGCTGTCTACTATAGTGATTTACAGCATCTTCAGAGGCACTCTAATATAGTAAGGAGATCTACAAACCAGTTCAGCGCACTACAAGTCCCAGCTTTCAGAGGTGTCTGTCAGGAATGTCAATAGATTTAAAATGAAACAAAGATATGGATTTAAATGCATCAACACAAGGTGACACTGTGGGTACACTGGTAACATTGTGCCAACGTCCCGGTAATTGTTAGAAGAGATTGGAATGAAAATATGGACTTTGTAGGCACACCCGTAATTTAGTAAAAAATTTTAAGTTTTTTAATTGGATAAAGTTAAAATTGTTGTGTACAGACAAAGATTAAAGAACACTTATATCTGAGTGACCTCACAGACTCTAATATCACCTCTAATAGATAAATACCCCATAGGAAATGTGCAAAGATAGTAACATGTAATAACAATATACATCCAGTGGTTATTAGATACATGACGTGGTTGAGTCGCAGTGAGAGGTCTCTCGGAAGGGTCGCTCTACATGTTACACGTGTTGATACGCTTCTTCAGGAGCTTGCCTATCTAACAGATGTATAAAAAAGCATCATATAAATACATCATAGTATCCAACATAAAACAAAACAAAATGTAAACAATAAAATAGTTACTTTGGAAGGGTCCAGAAGGATTCGGAGCCCAGAAATCGTGGCCACCAGGAAGCAAAAACCCCCCTATGGGGACACAAACGAGTATCACATGTAGACATGTTCTTAAAATAATATAGTGTCATAAATAAAATAAGGGCGATATATATCATATTACATGTTGCATTATAAGGATAGGTATTTACATTCAAAGAGTTCAAATGAAGATCAATGGCCGTGCAACAAGGATCCTGATGCTTCCAGTATAGATCCGGCAAGATCAGGGGAGCTCAAATGACAAAAGAACAGCATCGTGGGATCCCCGTTAGTACAGTAAATTCCATTAGATTGAAGACATAAAATGGCACACTTACATTTAAGAATCTTGACATCAGCACAGGAATTGCATGTGGACACCGCCAAGTTGTTTGGATGCATCTGCAGCTCGTGTACCTTGATATTGCATGAGACTCCCTCCCATAATGCTTTATTACCTCCTCTGCTGCCACTTTCAGCAATGTCTCCTCTCTACTTCCTAGGGTAGGTAGTAGAGAGGAGACATTGCTGGAAGTGGCAGCAGAGGAGGTAATGAAGTATTATGGGAGGGAGTCTCATTCAAGCTCGAGATACAGTGAAGGAAAAAGTATTTGATCCCCTGTTGATTTTGTACATTTGCCCACTGACAAAGAAATGACCAGTCTATAATTTTAATGGTAGGTTTATTTTAATAGTGAGAGACAGAATAACAACAAAAATAGCCAGAAAAACACATTTCAAAAACGTTATAAATTGATTTGCACTTTAATGAGTGAAATAAGTATTTGATTCCCTATCAATCAGCAAGATTTCTGGCTCCCAGGTGTCTTCTATACAGGTAACTAGCTGAGATTAGGAGCATTCTCTTAAAGGGAGTGCTCCTAATCTCAGCTTGTTACCTGTATAAGACACCTGTCCACAGAAGCAATCAATCAGATTACAATCTCTCCACCACAGCCAAGACCAAAGACCTGTCCAAGGATGTCAGGGACAAGATTGTAGACCTACACAAGGCTGGAATGGGCTACAAGACCATCGCCAAGCAGCTTTATGAGAGGGTGACAACAGTTGGTGAGATTATTCGCAAATGGAAGAAATGCAAAATAACTGTCAATCTCTCGGTCTGGGGCTCCATGTAAGTTCTCAGCTTGTGGAATTTCAATAATCATGAGAACGGTGAGGAATCAGCCCAGAACTACACGGGAGAATCTTGTCAATGATCTCAAGGCAGCTGGGACCATAGTCACCAAGAAAACAATTGGTAACACACTACGCCGTGAAGGACTGAAATCCTGCAGCACCCGCAAGGTCCCCCTGCTCATGAAAGCACATGTACAGGCCTGTCTGAAGTTTTCTAATGAACATCTGAATGATTCAGAAGAGGGTGGAAGTGTTGTGGTCAGATGAGACCAAAATCAAGCTCTTTGGCATCAACTCGCTGTGTTTGGAGGAGGAGGAATGCTGCCTATGACCTCAAGAACATCATCCCCACGTCAAACGCGGAGGTGGAAACATTATGCTTTGGGGTTGTTTTTCTGCTAAGGGGAACAGACAACTTCACTGCATCAAAGGGACAATGGATGGGGCCATGTACCATCAAAATTTTGGATGAGAACCTCCTTCCCTTAGCCAGGGCATTGAAAATGAGTCGTGGATGGGTATCCCAGCATATCAATGACCCAAAACACATGACCAAGGCAACAAAGGAGTGGCTCAAGAAATAGCACACATTAAGGTCCTGTAGTGGCCAAGCCAGTCTCCAGACCTTAGTCTTATAGAAAATATGTGGAGGGAGCTGAAGGTTCGAGTTGCCAAAAATCAGCCTCAAAACCTTAATGACTTGGAGAGGATCTGCAAAGAGGAGTGGGACAAAATCCCTCCTGAGATGTGTGCAAACCTGGTGGCCACCTACAAGAAACGTCTGACCTCTGTGATTGCCAACAAGGGTTTTGCCACCAAGTACTAAGTCATGTTTTGCAAAGGGGCCAAATACTTATTTCACTCATTAAAATGCAAATCAATTTATAACTTTTTTTAAATGCGTTTTTCTTGATATTTTTGTTGTTCTGACCCTCACTCATAAAATAAACCTACCATTAAAATGATAAACTGATCATTTTGTTTGTCAGTGGCAAACGTACAAAATCAGCAGAGGATCAAATACTTTTTTCCCTCACTGTACGTGAGCTGTTGATGCACCCAAATGACATGTAATCCCTGTGTGCTGATGTCAAGATTCTTGAATGCAAGTGTGCAATTTTTTGTCAGTGCTATAAAAATGCACTGATTACTGTATAAGGCCTGATTCACACCTAGGCATTTTTGCAGATTTGCACTACAGTCCATTTAACATGGTTTCCTATGGAACACGTTCTGTAGTGAAAATCTGCAAAATGCAAAAAGCACTAAAAATGCATCGGTGTGAATCAGGCCTAAATGTCACTGGCAGGGAAGGGTTTAACATATTTAACACTAGGGGGCGATCAAGGGGCTAATTGTGTTCCCTAGGTGTGTTCTAACTGTGGGAGGGAGGGGACTGACTAGGGGAGGAGAGAGATGGGTGTTCAAACTTAGTATGAACACACGATCTGTCTCCTCTCCCCTGAGAGAAGCAGGATTTGTGTGTTTACACACACAGATCCCAGTTCTCGCTCTGTCACGAGCGATCGCGGGTGCCCGGCGTTCATCGCGCCCCCACTGGGCAAGAGTGCCCTCATCCATTATATTGTACATACATTTTCATATTTTCATATATATATATATATTTTTAGCAGAGACTCTAGGGAATAAAATGGTGATCATTGCAATTTTTTTTGTCACACGGTATTTGCGCAGAAATTTTTCAAACGTGATTTTTTTTTTTTGGAAAAAAAACACTTTCATTAATAATACAAAAAAACCCAAACAAACAGTAAAGTTAGCCCAATTTTTTTTTTGTATCATGTGAAAGATGATGTTACGCCGAGTAAATGGATACCTCACATGTCACGCTTTAAAATTGCGCACACTTCAGTACTTAAAAATGTCCATAGGTGACGCTTTAAAAATTTTAAGAGTTACAGAGGATGTCTAGTGCTAGACTTGTTGCTCTCGCTCCAACGTTTGTGGCGATACCTCACATGTGTGGTTTGAGCGTTGTTTACATATGCGGGCGCGACCTACGTATGCGTTCGCTTCTGCATGCGGGGACAGGGGCTCTTTAATTTTTTAATTTTTTTTTACACTTTCTCTTTAAAAAAAAAAAACTGATTCTGGCTGCATCCATTTTAACTGTGGGCAACTGAAGCTGCTGCCTGTTCACTTCCTGCATTTACACAGACACACAGAGGCGAGGCACACCTCCAGCTCTGCAGCTCTGATTGGCCCTCTTATGACTCATAACCCCTCCCCTCCTGGCAAACTCTCATGAGAGTGAAAGAGAGAGAGCTGTGCATGATGTCAAATGTCTAGGCTAATGACCAGACAAGAAACAGGAAGTGGGCTGTATAAGGTATTTACTGGCAGAAAAAAAATGTTTTACTATCCAAAGTTAAAACAACAACAAGGGCAGAAGATTTAATAGCTGGAAAGTTGAAAAAAATGACTGAAGGTCCGCTTTATTGGTTAGGCACGAGATGTCCGTGTGAAATACGTCAACATTTGACAATAAAAGGATTTTATCTGCTTCAGCTCCGTGGTGGTGTGTGGCCAATTTTTTCCTCCTCCACACCACAGATGAGCACCACCTGCAGTGGAGAATATAGACTGCACCTGCCTACAACTGGACCCTCCCTTTTAGATGAGAAGCTCTCACAAGCAGGGTCCTTTAATTCCTCTTTTACTGAATTGTATTATAACTGTATTGTCTCCCTCCATTTCGTAAAGCACTGTGCAAACCGTTGGCACTATGTAAATCCTGTATATTAATAATTT
Source organism: Aquarana catesbeiana (assembly GCF_042186555.1). NCBI lineage: Eukaryota > Metazoa > Chordata > Amphibia > Anura > Ranidae > Aquarana > Aquarana catesbeiana. The sequence goes on along the minus strand of NC_133332.1, from coordinate 46,116,216 downwards.
GTGCATTCTTACATCTTGGATTCAATCTCTTTGTATTACAAGCCTGTTTATGTGTGCTTTTTCTCTTTTTGTAGGTGAACCCGCTAAATTTGACCCGAAGTTCAAAGGTCCGATTAAAAAACGGTGAGTGAACTAGCTGTCGATTGGTGGATTTTCTGCCAGTCAGGTTTATTAACCAGACATTTAAGCCTGGTGAGCTTGGACATGTTATTATCCAGTGGCGGCTGGTGCTCAAAATTTTTTTTGGGGGGGGGGTTGCAAATTTTTTTTTTTTAAAATCATCAATTGCAGCCACTGTGCCCTCAAACGCTGCCACTGTGCCCTCAAACGCTGCCACTGTGCCCATCAAACGCTGCCACTGTGCCCATCAAACGCTGCCACTGTGCCCATTAAATGCTGCCAGTGTGACCCCCGCCTGCTCGCAGTCTACCTGACACTTACCCTGTCCTGGTGGGGCAGCGGGTGACGGCGACGAGCGGGGTGCTCCATGCGTCTCCTGCCGTCCTCTCCTCCCGATAGTTGTCCAATAGCGGCACCTGTCGTTTCAGCCAATCGGGTGACAGGTAACAGACCCGAGCACCTGATTGGCGGAGAGGCGGTTTAGTGTTAGGACAGCGAATAGTCATTTGCTTTTCTAACACAGCTGAGTGACCTGCAAGCGCCCAGCATGGTGCTCGCAGGTCACCTTTTTTGACACCTATTAGAGCCTATGGCGCTAATCAGGTGCTTTAAAAACACAGCTCGCCGCTGTAATTCAGGCGCCCTGCGCCTGAAAAGGGGCCAGGGTGCCTGAATAGGTGGTGGCAGCGGCGGCCATAGATAGATTCATGCAATGCATGAATCTATCTATTGGTGATAGAGGGGGCGGTAGGAGAGAGGGGGCGGCGCCCGTGCGCCCTTAATGCATCGGCCGCCACTGTTATTATCTATAGGTTATCTACAGCAGGGGCCCCCAACCTCCCTGGCTCCACAGACCAGCTGCACGGAAGTCAGCCTTTCCACAGAAGGCTTCTCCTCCCTCCCCTTCTCTTTCTTCGTGACCACGGAGAGGGAAAGGAGTAGTGTTGCTAGAAAAAAAAGGAGCGAGCGCCCTTTGGTTGTTGGAGGGTGGCAATGCACGCTGTGCTGGCTTGCTCTGCCCGCCGCCAACCCCCACCACATAACCTGACTCTCAGCACGCCACGGAGGGGCACCGGTCCACGGCCTGGGAGTTGGGGACACCTGATGTACAGGGTGCCTGGCAAGTGAGCTCACACAGACCTTAAAGAGGAGTTCCAGCCTGTATTCAAAAAAAAAAAATAAAAGTCAGCAGCTACAAATACTGTAGCTGTAACTGCTGACTTTTAATATAAGGTCACTTACCTGTCCAGGGAGCCCGCGATGTTGGCACCCAAAGCCAACCAGTCCTTCGGCTTCGGGTGCAGGCGCTAGCACCTTTACTTCCGGCTTCACAGCCTGTATCCTACTGCGCATGTGCGAGTTGCGCTGTGCTTCCTGAGGTGTATGTGTTATATGAACAACCCACACATGCTTGTGCCTAGGACCAGTCACAGTGTATATTACCGATCGAAGGCAGGGTTATGACTGCAAAACTAAGGAGGAACCCTGCAGCACTGGCGTACAAACTTGATTGAGGTGGGGGCCCTCAAAAGGATACAAAGAGCATAAGCAAGGCTTCAGAAGTTCAGTCATAGGAGTGAAAAAAAAGGTGGAGAAGGGGGAAAGGAAATGGAAGGCGATGGGCAAAGATTGAAAGGGAGTGAAAAGAAGTGCAGGCAGAGCCAGGAGGGGACAATCAGAAGAATGTCACAACGTCAGCCTGAAGACAGAGCTTATCCCTGCCCCGAATGAAAATCTCCTAACTCAGAGGACTCCCTGAACATCTTCCAGGAGGGCCATATTTGGATCTGAGATTAAGCACACAGGGTGCTTTATAAAGTTATTTTCATATTAAATACAGAGAACCTTTTTATCTCTCAGGATCACTGCCAGTTATAGAGGCTTTGTCTGAGTATCTATTTGTTTTATAATGAATCGTCTCCTAAAAAGAGAGAAGATTGTGAAGATAGCTGCAGACTCACATTGATCTGTGCCATATAAACAAATGCCTGATCGTTTAAAGCTATGTTTTTTTTTTTTTTTAATTTAATTTCTGTAAAAAGAATCAAGAATGCTTTCCTTTCCAGCAGACAGTGACTTTGATCTTCATTCTTTTAACACACACACAATATAGTAGTGATGTAGTGTTGTCTGGTTTATTGTTTTAAACCGTTGTCTTCTTGTTTCTCCATCCAGGGGCTGCACTGACATCATATGCTGTATCTTGTTCATGATCTTCATTCTGGGCTACATAGCAGTTGGGATAATAGGTAAGTGATCACATACAGCTCCTATGGTTCATTTCCACCTGGTTCCACTTACTGCTCTTTGGGATGATTATGGCAAAGATAATGAAAAGGTTTACTAAACCCACAAGAGTAAAATCAGTCTGTATATGCAGTAAAGCATGCTTGTTATACTCATTGAGGAACTAAAGGGGTTAATTCTCTGCATTGTGTAAAAAGGATGTTTTATCTTGTATGCACAGATCCTCCCTCTCCTACAATTTCTAGCTTGGGAAGGCCAGCTAACACACAGGCAATAGCCAACCTGCACATGCTCAGTTGTGTCTTTTATGCTGGAGAGAACAGTTACTTGTTCTCAGAGATAGCCAGGTCACATGATACTGGCATCACACATGTGGGCGTGTATACAGGCTGCAGGGGAAATCTCCACCCACCTAAACTCTCAGCACTGGAGAAACTGTGCAGTTTATCATGTAATCTTTGTGTACAGAAGCAAAAAGGTATATAGTGGCAATATTTTAATGTAAAAAGAAGATTTATAAACTCTGGGCTTAGCAGATCAACTATTTTCATATTTCTGGGCTTAGTAACACTTTAAAATACCTACTTGCTCACTGCTTCATCTAGGCATTTCTGTAGTTCTTCATTCCAACCTACTACATTTGTCTGCAGTCTTGGTTATCTGAAAATCCCTACTTGTGGTGCAGAAGAATTGTTCTCAAACATACCCACTGCAGGCTGCACATTGTCTTTTCTATACTAAATGCCTCATGGTAAAACCCTGTATCAGTACTAAAGCTGGCCACACAGTAAATTTCAGCCAGTTTCTGAAGGAAATTTGCTTAATCTGGAATATGGGAGTTGTAGACGGTGTCGGGCACCCTCCCACCTGACATCCCTCAATTAAATAATTGAAAAGTGATTTGCCAAGAAACATCTGCATCCAGTCAGGTGCCAGGACTTTTCAGGTATTTTGACAGCTGGTGGGGCTGGTTGTATTAATACAACAGCCGCAGTGGGAAATTCTTCCAAATGCACTGTGTAGCATGGATGGGGGCTGAGCAGAGAAATCCTATGTGTATGGCCAGCTTTAGAACATCTCACAAGCACCAGTGAGATACAAACCTGCTTTGGATGTTCAAATATGTTTGTTGATAAAGAGAGCAGAGAAAAAAAGGAAATGACATAGTACCGGCCTGAGAAAGTACGCTCCTCATGACTCTTTGAGATGTTCTCTGAAATCTTGCTGCAACAGATCAAAGAATTCAGATTAAAGCTTAACTCCTGGAATGAAACAAAATCTACCCTTACAGCACCCCCCCCCCCCATTTCCATAATGCAATGGTTAAATGCTCATATAGTCTAGTTGCTCCAGAAGGGTCCCTCAATCCATGAACCTGGCCAACTGCTACCACCTCTCTAAGCAGCTTTGGGCGGCAGTTGCAGGCTCGCCACCTCATGTACAATGCAGGGCTTAATAGTCTTTTGCTATGCTGGATGATGCTGAGGGATTGCTCACTGTCCAAAGTTTGAGGACCAATAAAACAAGAGCAATGTTATAATTACAACAGCAACAAGGTCAACAAGAAGTGCTAGGCCTGCTATGTACAAAGACGGGAACAGTACGTTTTGAGAGACTGAAGAAGGTGGGATTGCGCGAAGACGCAACCGTGGCACATCCAGTGACGGTGACGGTGGCGGGTTAGCACGAGTTATGAGGCCTCCTTGGGAGTGGTGATCTTGCTGGGCACTTCAGAGGGCCAGAGCCCAGAATAAGGTAAGTATAAGGCCCCTTTACCACATGCGGACTGTTTGTCCGTTTTTCATCCATCTAGTGACATATGAAAAATGGACATCAATGCATCTCTATGAAAAAATGAATGATCATTTACATCTGTTTACATCCCCTTCCTTCAACATCCATTTTTGGAACAGATCAAAGCCCTATTTTTCTTCTGTTAAAAAAAAAAAAAAAAACGGCTCAGGCGAAAGGATGTAAATGAACAAACGTTTTTTCGCTTTTGCATGAAAGAATGGCTCCGGGACTCAAGTGGTTAGGGACTCTAGCTGGCAGATGTAAAAATCTGATCTAAAAACGGATGACAAACTGATGTAAACCTCATATGTTTTTCTTTGAATAAAAGTGACTGAACTAATGAAACAAAAGTGTGAAAGGGGCCTTACACCTTATCCCTGCACCCCTAGACCAAACGACTATTTAACCCATGCAGTGCAGGGGGGGCCCTAATACAGAGGTAAATTTTGTCTCATTCCAGTAGTTCTAAGTAAATGTTCTTATTTTAGCACAGTTGCAGTATTACCCTGTTTCCCCGAAAATAAGACCTAGCGTGATTGTCAATGATGGCTGCAATATAAGCCCTACCCCCCAAATAAGCCCTACCCTGTTTCCCCGAAAATAAGCCCTACCCTGAAAATAAGACCTACAATGACTTTAACTAGGGCTTATTTGGGGGGTAGGGCTTATATTGCAGCCATCATTGACAATAACGCTAGGTCTTATTTTAGGGGAAACGGGGTAGTAGCTCAATTATTGCTTTCACACACTGCCTGGAACAACTCTTTATTGGGGTTTTGTCTAGATTGCATTCAAGTGAAAGTAGTGATTGCAATCGATAATCACGTTTCTGAAGGGAGGGACTGTAAAAATGTACACAATGTACCGTATATTCTCATGCATTCAGTAGTCTGATATGTAGGTTTTGTCTTATCATATATGATTAGGCTAGGCTGTAAAAAACACTTTGCTTATTTGAGGTCTTGTAAAGATTGGAGCAGCAGATCCCTTACTGTTATCACAGCAGATAGGTTTATCTACACACACTGTGAACATCTACACACATTAAGTGATTCATTCCAGAAGAACGTCATTCTAACTAGAGGTTTTTGAGTATCTGTGTAGGCAGAGGGGGTATAGCGTGTGACTCTGTTATCTGCTGTCATATCCTCTAGCGGGCTAATTATTAAATTAACTCTATGGAGATAAAATTTGGAAGTATGATTCTTTTCAGTATTTTTGCACAGCACGTTAAAGGCAGGGGCACAAATGCGACCTGGCGCCGTGCTCCAGAGGGCCTGTATGGCCCCCTGTACACCGGAATAGGGGGGGGCGGTGGCATATAGAGGAACCAATAATCTCCATTCTCCTCCTGCAGCCACTGAAAGCCAAGTTCTCCTCCCCTCCCTCCTGCAGACATTCAGCAGCTGCAGGAGAAAAATGGAGGATCAGTTCTCTTATATGCTGCCGTTCCTAGGCCCCTGTGTGCTCTTCATATGTCAGGATGGAGAACAGGGAAGGGACTTGTACTTATGTAATTTACTGGCTCCTTCCGTTTGTGAATGGTTAGAGTCGGTGATCAGTACAGAGCTATTCCTGTTCATTCATTCTTTGCAGCTGAGTCTGCAGAGATGGAGATTGACGGCTGTGTCCTCAATCTCCTTTCTCTTTCTCTATCTCAAAAGTGGAACATCAATAGTCTGTTTAGACCCCTGTGCCTTTAAAGCGGAGCGGCACCGAAAAAAAAATTTTTAAAAGTCAGCAGCTACAAATACTGCAACTGCTGACTTTTAAAACATGGACACTTACCTGTCCAGGGCGCCCGCGATGTCGGCACCCGAGGCCGAAGCGTCTCTCCGTCCTCGGGTGCTGCCGCCTCCATCTTCGGTAAGGGAATCAGGAAGTGAAGCCGTGCGGCTTCACTTCCCGGTTCCCTACTGCGCATGCAGTCGGAACCGAGTCGCGCAGCGCAATACGAATGGTCCCTGCTGCCTCTGGGACCCGTGTGTTTCCCAGCAGGCAGCGGGGGGGGGGAACAGGATGTGGCGTAAATACCCGCAGATTCTGCGGCTATCTACGCCGGAAGTGGGTACAGATACCTGTAATATACAGGTATCTGTACCCCCCTCCCCCTGAAAGGTGCCAACTGTGTCACCGGAGGGGGGGAGGAATCTAATGAGTGGAAGTTCCACTTTTGGGTGGAACTCCACTTTAAGGACAGGTGAACTCCCTCCAGGCTCACTTGCCCTTTGCCTATCCATTATATAATGCATGTGCTTCCACTGTGGAGGCTCTCAAAGTTTAGAATTAGAACTACAGAAAATAAGAGGGTGCCTTGACACTGCTCTGTAACTTGCGCATGTATTTGCAAATGTGTGCAGACTAAACCCCTGTTTTTAACGCACACTGTTAGACAGGATAATTTGGTTGTTTGCAGGCTGGTCGGTAAGTTGAGCAGGGAATTTCTCTGGTTTTGTTTTGCATGCATTGCCCTTCCATGTGCTCCTTGCTGCAAAGGCCATTTGAAGGCAAGGACAGTGGCCATTTGTTTGTACTGTTTAGACTCCTGATATTTCGCCAAAGCCCACAATGGGGCTCCCAAAAAAAAAAAAAAAATTGAAATTGTTAAAAATACATTAAATTAAATAAAAGGTAAAAAATAATTAAAAAAAAAAAAAAACACTGACACCAGTGACAGAACTACCAGTGTCACAAAGGTCACACATGAGACCGGGCCCTGGCATTCCGATACTGGGCTCGGAGGGGGGGGGGGGGGTTGTCAGGGGGTGTCCTTCATGGCTTCTTGCACCGGTTCCCTGAAGGTTCTAGTTGCTCCCCTGGGTGAAGGGTTAGCCTGTCAGACTCTTAAAGCTCATCCACATGAATAGTGAGAGATGAAATGAGCTTTAGCATAAAAATCACAGCTGTTTTAGACGCATGGGGAGCCACAGGTGAGATGTTCAGCTGGCCATAGGAGTGAATGGCTTGTATGCACTTGTACTTGGTAAATGTGGATTCTTTGCATTGGTGTTTACACTCGCATGTGAAAGTTCAGTGTTTGGGAAGTACGTCATGTACGCATGTAAACTCTGATGCTAAGAAGCATTGCTGTTTATCCGAGTACAAGTGCGTAAAGCCTTCACTTCTATGGCCAGCTGTACATGCTACCTGTGGCTTCCCGTGTATGGAAAACCTTTTTTTGCTGTCCATGTCCCAGTTGGTGAGATTTTTCCTTGTTTTCTTTCCCCAATACATGACAGGAAATGAGAAAAATGCTCCCCAAGTGAACAGAATTCCCACTTTTGCTGTCTGGAAGATTTCCGCTTGCCTTCTGTTCTGGCGGCAGCTCGTAATGTTTAGATTTACCCTCACTTTCTTTGCTGGTCACAAGAAGCATTGAAGCAAAAAGTATATTGAATGTCCCCAACATGCTCACATATTTTGTAAATATGTAGCATCTGAAACCGCCATGTGAAAATCAGCATTTACCTTTTCTGCCATAGAAATATGTTTCAGGATTTGTTGGCCATACAGCTGCTAGTAACCTCTCCTGCATGTGCCCATCCTCTCCAGACTTAAAAAGCAGGACCTGTGAGGGCGGCACATTCTAAAACTAGATTAACTCAAGAAAATGTAAACCATTATAAATGGAGAAGGAGCCAGAGTTGACCCGTAGGCTTCATTCTTGAAGCCAAATCGGCCATATTGCAGGAGGTGTACTGCAGATATCTGCGACCGGGAGCTCAGCTGTTTACGGATAGGTGTGACCGAGAAGCCTGTACAAGTCAATGACCGGCTGATAAAAGCCGTGGTTGTCGGCACTGCATGTAACTGATTGGTATGTGGATACATGTTGACAGCTGTAGTTCCTGTAAGCCGGTCATTGACATGTACAGACTTCCTGGCTTCCATGGTCAGCAACTGTCTGCAAATACCTGGGCTCCCAGCTGCAGATAGCCACGGTATACTAGCAACACCATAGCTGATATGACTGTGTGAACGGGCTTTAAGTGTTTTTTTTTTTTTTTAGTAAGCATGGGCCTTGCTCAGTTTTGCATTTATGTCTTTAAAAAATGTATAACTACAAACTTTTTGGGAAGACCATGTTAATGGCAAGCTAAGCCATATCTGTTTTTAACTGACTTCATTCCAGTATATCTCAACACCTCCCATTTTAATGGTAAGCTCCATCCTCCTATAGACGGAGGTGCACAAGCCTGGCAGAGTGAAGATTAGTTGTATTCAATGTGGAACAGAGGCAGCTATTTTTTTAGGCTGTATGTTCTGTTGGTACAGTAAGTTCTACTAGGCCAAGAGGTGTTGAAGCAAGCCTTTGTTCCACAGCCATGACCTCTCTCTCCTTCCCCTGCCCTTCTTTCATTATTTTCCTCAGCTCCATGACTTTGCTTTGACACTGAGCTAGGAGGAGGATGCATGAGGTAGTCACAGCTTAGGGTTCAGTACACAACACGGCTGCCAAACCAACGTTGGTGCCACCATTGACAGAATTTGTACCTGAAATTAACTGAGAAACCTATTCTCTAAAAGCAAGTCTGGCTGGAAAATTCCTGGTGTAATCTGAACTTCGTTTACATAGCTGATGATATGAAATCATATCTGTATTAACTAAACAAAGCACATTTGTGTCTGTATGTTCTATTGCCACATCAGCAATGAGCCGCCCATCTTTCTGAACCAAAGGGTCCGTCACGTTAAAGCCTTTTGTTTGTTTTGTTATGGAAAATGTTTTCCTGTACCTGGAAGTAAACTGGACTATAGGGGGCCTTTCTTGCATTCGCTATTCCTACCACATAAAAAAGAACTGTACGTAGCAGTAGGAGGAATAATATGGCTGTATACATAGCATATTGCCCATGCTCAAAACCTACTAGAGGGGGACTGGGTACTTGTTCCTGTCTGGCTAAACTTGCCAGGATAATCTTCCCTCCTACGAACTATATACCATAATAACCCAGTGTTGTTCCTCTTACTCCCATTAACATTTCCTTAAAGTGGAGTTCCACCCACTTTTACAACTCTTCAGCATCCCTCACTAAACTGTGCACTGTAAACAAATTGGATATTTTTTAATTTTTTTTTTCCCAGCACCTACTGTATATCTGCTGTATTCATTTTTCACTTCCTCCTCCCTGGCCGCGGCCCATCGCATCATTTCCTGTTTGCAATGCCTTCTGGGAAGGGGCGGCAACTTCCTCTGAAACTGCCGTTGCTATGGAAACCTGACCTGAAACCTATTACACTGCTTGTGCTGCACTGAGCATGTGCGAGATCTGCAAGGATGAGATCCAGGAAGAAATACAGTCTGGCTTCAGATGCCCACACTTAAGATGGCCACGGCCTGCTGTAAGTTTATAAAATAACAAACTACTGCTATAAACTAACAAAACAGAACTTAGTTTACAGACTAACTTTACTAGAATACATTAAGCTTGTGTATTATAGGGGTATTTTTATTCAAAAAGTAGAGTTTCGGCCGGAACACCACTTTAAATGTTTTTTATTTTTATAGTTCAGACTGGCAACACCATCCTAACTAGCATAAACCCCTAAACAACCCAACGTGTTAAAAAAATAAAAACTTTAAGGGGTTGTAAAGGCAGAAGTTTTTTTTTTTCATCTTAATGCATTCTATCCAATAAAAAAATAATAACTGGGCAGTCAGAGACTTTAAAATTGTATAAAAACAAAACAAACAAAAAAAACCACAATAACAAATGTTGCTATAATTGATTCTCTTATGGTACATTTAAAACCTCTGTTCATTTCTTTCTCAGCAACATAATGCTGTTGCCTTTACTCTAACAGCACCACGCATTGTGCATTAGCAAAGGGCTCTTGAGAGATGTAGTTTAGGTTGTGTGTCTATGGCAATAGGAACGGACCTCTCATTAGCAGACCCTTCAAGAATTTTCAAAGCCTGGTAAACATGTTACGGGGATGAATAAAAGCTGTTTCTTACTCCAGGAACAAGGTAGACAAACAAAATGTAGTGCTGGGCCATGCATTAGAGAGGGAGGTTTGTGTGTAAAATTTGATCATGCCAATATAAATGCTTCAGCAGTGGCTTGTATAGGCTTTCCTGTTGGTGGCACATTCCTAAGTTGAACTTAGTAAGTATGTAAGTAATATTTATTAATTCCATACTTAGTTGGTAGAGCTTCAGACAGTAACATTTGTTATATGATTTTTGATATATGCTTATTTGGCCTGGATGGACACCTCTTTTATTTTCCAGCATGGCTGTATGGTGACCCTCGCCAAGTGATCTATCCAAGAAATTCCACTGGATCCTATTGTGGATTTGGAGCAAACAGGTAAGTGCTTATCCGTATGTAGTTCAGATTTCCTAGTTATTTTGTTATTCAGACAAGCTCTTCTTTTTAACCACTTGCTTACTGGGCCCTTATACCCCCTTCCTAACCAGGCCAATTTTCAGCTTTCAGCGCTCTCACATCTTGAATGACAATTGCACGGTCATGCAACACTGTACCCAAATGAATTTTTTATCACACAAATAGAGCTTTCTGTTGGTGGTTTTTAATCACCACTGGGTTTTTTGATTCTTTCCTAAACAAACAAAAAAACACTGACATTTAAAAAAAAAAAAATTTTCATATTTTGTTATAAAATTTGCAAACAGGTAATTTTTATCCTTCACTGGTGGGCACTGATAGATGTCACTGGGCACTGATAGATGTCACTGATGGGCACTGATCAGGAGGCACTGATTAGCAGTATTGATGGCCACTGATTAATGGCACTGGTGGGCACTGATTAGCCGCACTGGTGATCACTAGGGGGACCGATGTCCCTCTAACAGAAGCCGGTTAATGGCTTTCTTCTTTTCTTCACATGAGGACTTCCATGTACGCCCTCCCGGCCTTTTAAGCCTGCACTGTAGCCGTTTTATGGCTATAGCGCAGGGGCAAAGTGGTTAATATTTCATTTTTGAAATTAGATCTGATTAAATGTTTAATTTCCATTTATAAACCCCAGCATCAATGAATATCCACTCCTACACCACATTACCCTGATTCTGCATTCCTCGCCTCTTTTTCCATATAACTTAGTTTATCTAACAATTTCCTCTACATGATTATGACCGTTCAGCCCTCCTTTCTTCTCCCATGTGACCAAGTCCCTCTATCCATTTCTTCTTCTTTGTGACCAGGACCCAGTCCCCACCATCTCTTTCCTCTTGCATGTGAAACTGACTCTTCATCTATATCCTCTTTCTCCTTGTGAACCTGAAATACATCCCTTTCCTCTGCTATATTTTTCCAATTTTGCTTTTCTTCCCTCTTCTCCCATATGACCCTCACACATCCCTTAACTTTTCCATATTGCTTGGACTCTCCATCCTTTTTTACTTCTATAAGACCCATCGTCCCTCACTCCTTCTCTCATGTGACCCTGACACTTCATCCCTTTATCTTTTTACATCACCATGACATTGCTCCCCCTTTTTCCTATATTATTATTATTTTATAGGGTTTCTTTAGCGCCAACAGCTTGCGCAGCGCTTTACAACATTGGGGGCAAACAGTAAAGTTACAATACAATTCAATACAGGAGGGATCAGAGGGCCCTGCTCATTAGAGCTTATAGTCTATATAGTTGAGACATCCCTTCAGTTTCTTTTACTATTTTTGCCTGGGCCCATCTTTTTTTTTTTTTTTATATACATGACCATGGATCTTCATTCCTCCCTTGTTTTCCCATAAGACTTAGTCCCTTCATACTTTTCCCCCTATCATTTTACTTCTTCTTCTACATGACCATGACTCTTCATCCAGCACATCTTTTCTTGTATGAATCTGACACGCCATCCCTTGCCTTCACTACATGAACATGACTCTTCACTCCTTTTTACTTTTCCAGTATGACCGACCCCTTTGATTCTTCGTCTATACCTGTGGTCTTGGCCCAAAGTCTGCCTTTTCTTTTTTTATCCCCACTGTCTTACCTAATGATCTGTGCCTCCATATTAATTTTTTCCTATGTGACGTGGGTCAACACTTCCACCTGTATAATTAATATCATAATTTTGTTTTTTCAGCGACAAGCCATTTGTGCTATATTATGACTTATTAAAGTGCCTCACTGGTCCAGGCATATTGGTAGCATCAATGAATGGACTGCAGTGTCCCACCACCCAGGTACCTACACTAGGTGTTCATGTGCTAACCTTTTGGCTCTTGCCTCTCAATAACCTAAATTTCCCTCTTCATACTGCAGTACTCTGTGTTTTTCTCCATTCCCTATTATTGGTTGCCATATCATTTGCTCATATGGTGTTCTGCTATCTAGGTTTGTGTTGCGGAATGTCCTCAATATTTCAGACCAACTATACCAATTGGCAACCCGAAAGATGTCTATAACCAGACATTCTGTCAGCCGAGTATTAACCTAACTACTACTACTCTGGTAAGTAGAGAGTGAAGAGCCACCAACTAGCTTTCAGTACGGGGCTAATTTTCAGGCATATCTGACCATACTGTACCTCCTGACAGGTTTATCTATTGACACCCTTATGAATAATAGTTATTATGTTCAATCAAAAAAGTGGATCAGCACCTGTATTAATGCAATTATTTTCGTTTTTCTCTTCTTGCCATACAGAGTGTAAGTGAAATTGCTTCTAAGGAGCTATGTCCTGTCTTCCTGGTTCCCTCTAAACCTAGTGAGTACCTCCAGTGCTTTACAAAGATTTTGTTCTGCCTTTGAGCCCCTCGGCTTCCTTTGAGCCTCCTGGTAGTTAAACGATGTAGATCACAGTTTCTGCACAATTCAGGTTTTTGCTTTTATTCTCCATAAAATAATCCCCCCCCCCCAGGATAGAGGTTTAATGTGTTGCCGTTAGCCTGTGACATGGGCAGTTTTAGCTAAAGAAATAAAAACAAAAAAAAAGTAATTAAAGAGAACCCTGTTGCCAAATTATTCATTTCAGCAACAATCTTCCTAGAAAATTATAAATACATACTGTACAGTGCTCAGCATAAATGAGTACACCCCAACAGATTTGTCAGAAAACCTTTACTTTCTTTTCAGAATCAACATTTTCTATGGGATACTATACTACAAAATACTCCCACAAATGTGGGCCATTGATTGCAACCAAGATTTGTTAATTTGCACACACAAAAAAGTATTTTTCCTAACAAATTCATTCAAGACCATGTTGCAAAAATGAATACACCCAAATGAAAGTCTTAGGAGCAAAGACAACAAAATCCTAATTTACAAGAATTCAACTACAGGTGAGTCTAATTATTCATTAAACAGGTGTCCAGCAGACAGTTGATTATAAAAGGGTGTTGCTTAACAAAGAAAACCCCTCCCGTTTCATGCTGTCAGCAATGGCACCACATGGAAGAGAAATGTCACAAGGCATATGTTTTACTTATCAGTCAGAATACTGTAGCAAAAGTGATACAAAAATTTAACAAAGATGGAACTGCAACCATCTCACAGAGGCGTCCAGGCCCTCTACGGACGTTAACACCTCAACAGGAGCATCCTCTGATGAGAAGGGTTGAAGAAAATCGCCATGCAAGTTCACTGCAGTTAGCTAAAGAAATGGAAAGCCAAACTAGGGTGATTGTTTTCCATGACACATTTTGGCGTACACTGCAGAGGAATGGCATGCGTGGGTGTCGTCCATGAAGGAAGCCTCTCCTAAAGCCCATTCACAAAAAAACCTGCCTAGATTTTGCCAGGGCCCATGCTGAAAAAGGAGACTACTGTGTCTCTGTACTTTGGAGTGATGAGACCCAGATAAATGTTTTTGGATTTGATGGCTTCAAAACTGTATGGTGTTGCAAAGGTGAGGAGTACAAAGAAAAATGCATGGTGCCTACAGAGAAACGTAGTGGTGACAGTGACCTTCTGTGGGGCTGCATGAGAGCTGCTGGTGTCGGGGAGCTGCATTTCATTGATGGTATCATGAATTTACAGATGTACTGCTCTATATTGAAGGAAAAGGTGCTACCATCACTCCATGCTCTTGGCCGTAACGCACTTTTTCAACCTGAAAATGATCCAAAACACAGATCTAAGGCCACTGTTGCATTTCTGAAGCAGAACAGGGTGAAAGTGATTCAGTGGCCAAGTAGGTCTTATGATCGGAACCCAATGGAATACCTATGGGGAATTCTGAAGAGACGAGTTGAGCATCACTCTCCATCCAGCGTCCAGGCTCTAAAAGAGGTCGTTCTTGAAGAATGGAAAAAGATAGATGTTGCAATATGTCGCCAACTTGTTCATTCCATGCCTAGAAGACTGTGTATTCATTTTTGCATCAACTAATTTTAATAAAACTGAAGATTTTGTCATCTAAGTTATATTCCTAACCTTACTTTCATGTTATGGAGCTAAACAAAATGTTCTATAAAACTCAGTTTTGGCAAAAATTTGTGTTCGTTGAGATATTGGTTAAAATCTTACTTTTCAAAAGGGATGTACTCATTTATGCTGAGCACTGTACATATTTAATGCAATTTAAGCATGATATTTACCTGAGCCTAATACTGGGTGCTGCCATCTTGTAATTTCAGCAGTCCCAGCAGATTTAGAGCTGTCACTCAAGAAGCAGGGATATGCAATTAGCGGACCTCCAGCTGTTGCAAAACTACAAGTCCCATCATGCCTCTGGGTGTCATGCTTGTCTCTGTCAGAGTCTTGCTATGCCTCATGGGACTTGTAGTTCTGCAGCAGCTGGAGGTCCACTAATTGCATATCCCTGCACTATAGTATACCTTTTGCTGCCCCCCCCCCCCCCCGCAGTTACAAAAAAGGTTATGTAGGATTGGGAGGGGAGATAATAGTAATTTCACATTCCCAGAAGAGGAGAGGGCTGTGACATGGCGGGAGGGAGGGGGCTGAGCTAGAGAATTAAATAGTCAAACTTGCTAGCAAGTTCAGACAGACATTGAAAGTTGGTAAAAAATTGTTTATTAAAAGGAAAAAGACTTCAAGTAAAATGGTTCATATCTTGCTTTTTTACTTTCAATTTTTTAAAAGTTGGTGACAGGGTCTCTAAGGGTGATGGCCGTGACCAGACCAGTAATATGAGAACCAATTCTCAGTGCAGTTATCACACAGTGTAAAACTTTAATTGTGAAGAACTATAATGGGTACTGATGGTGCTCCCTAATGATATGCGTTACAGATCGATTCACTAGTGTAGCCAACAAAGAGTGTAGATGACCAGAAGAAAACAGACCATTAAAAACTGGATTTGATAGCTGTGTTTTATGACAGCACAGTAACTGGGTCATCACCAGGAAATAAACCTTTTCTGTAAATCACCTAGCCCCCCACCTACCCGTGTCTGCTGATTGGCTGTAGGATGTGGGCAACACATTTTATCAAGATGGAACACAGGGCTCAATAGCCTTCCTCACCATTTTATGATTTGGAACTTGTGTCATGCACCCACGTGTCATCTGAACTCAGTGCGCAGTATCCAGCCATGGTGTATGCATGCACTTGGGCTTCAAGTGATATCAGTTGGAGGTGACGGTAGAGTCAAGTCCTGGCTGAAGTAGCAGGTCAGAATGTCGGGAGAGGGGCTGACACTCTACTATACCCTTGTAGCTTTGATGTCCTGTGTGTATGTCTGCTTTTGGGAAATTCGAAATGAGCTTTTTTTTTCTATGGAAGTAGTCAAATAGCCTAGAAATGTAGTGTTGGGAACATAAGTTGTTAGGCTACCCATATATTGTAAGCCCCATATGCCATTCCTAAGGTAGATGATAAATAAATAGGGTTTACTGTAAAAGCGCACTTTACAGAACCTGTAATGGGAAAATATTCCATTGTACCAATGGATTTTAAAAAAAAGGCACACCCTTGATGGGCATGAATCCCAGCCAGCTTGAAAAAAACAGTTGTCAGTCCCAGGAAATAGGCCAGTTATGGCTCCAATTTTAATGGCTCTGATTTTCAAAAAATGGTCCTTTTTTCTACAAGCCTATTTGTGTCTCTCTATACTTATAGTGTAATGGTTGTGACTTTTATGTTTCCTGATTTTGTCACCACTCTGTGTGTTTAATATGAATTCCTTTCTGATCTCAGTCTTTAACAGGTGTTTCCCCCAAGTCGATCTGCCCTTTCCATCTAATTTTACTCTTTACAACATGAGCAGTAATGATACACAGAACCAGATTACAGATGCTGCCAAGTAAGACTAAAATCATCTCGTGTTCTGTTATTTTTGCTGTGTTTTACTTGCATTTGTTGTGACTGGATCCAGCCAGACAGGCTTCATATTTAATGTAACATAAATGTAAAATTGCAATATTTTACCAGTAATGGAGAGGTAACATACATATAAAAGTAGCAGGATTGTAGATTTAGTTTGATTCTGTGGAATTATTGATAAACAGTATTCCCTTAAAGGGGTCGTAAAAGTTTTTTCTCCTTAATGCGTTCTATGCATTAAGGTGAAAAAACTTCCGACAATACAGGCCCCCCCTAGCCCCCCCCCCCCCCCGTTTTACTTACCTGACCCCTCAAAAGTCCCGCGCTCGCCCCCGACATCCTCTTCGCTGCTCAGCCTGGCCGTTGATTGGTTACAGTGGATGGATTGAAAGCAGCGCAGCCATTGGCTCGCGCTGCTGTCAATCACATCCAATGACGCGGCGCGCTGGGGGGGCGGGGCCAAGTGATACAGTGAGCGGCTATGCCGGCCGGCTGTATCACGGGAGAGCGCCCGCAAGCACTCAACACCATGTGAGGGAGCTCGCATGAAGGTGTTGAGTCCTTGCGAGGGGGAGACGAGACAGCCACCGAGGGATCCCAGAAGACCAGGTTTGGGGCCACTCTGTGCAAAACGAGCTGCACAGTGGAGGTAAGTAAAAAAAAAAAAATTATCTTTAGTGATCCTTTAATCAGTGGTCAATCATAGACGTACACTATATTACCAAAAGTATTGGGACGCCTGCCTTTACACGCACATGAACTTTAATGGTATCCCAGTTTTAGTCTGCGGGGTTCAATATTGAGTTGGCCCACCCTTTGCAGCTATAACAACTTTAAAGTGATTGTAAAGGCTTGTTTTTTTTTCCTATAAAAATTACAAACATGTTATACTTACCTGGTCTGTTGCAGTGGATTTGCATAGAGCAGCCAGGATCCTCTTCTTGGGTCCCTCTTCTGTGCTCCTGGCCCCTCCCTCCCTCAGAGCAGGCAGCTTGCTATAGGGGCACCCGAGCTGAGTCACAGTTCTCTGTGTCCATTCAGACACGGAGTCCTGGCCCCGCCCCGCCCCCTCTTTCCCTTGATTGGCTAGTTGATTTTGATTGACAGCAGCGGGAGCCAATGGCGGCGCTGCTGTTTCTCAGCCAATGAGGAAGGAAAATCTCGGACGATTGAGTCATTCAAGGACATCGCTGTAACTAGATGGACCTCATGTTGTATTAGGGAGGCTGCTGCACACAGAGGGCTATTTATCTTAATGCATAGAATGCATTAAGATAAAAAACCTTCTGCCTTTATAACCCCTTTAACTCTTCTGGGAAGGCTGTCCACAAGGTTTAGGAGTGTGTCTATGGGAATGTTTGACCTGGCTCGCAGTCTCCACTCTAATTTATTCCAAAGGTGTTCTATCGGATTGAGGTCAGGACTCTGTGCAGGCCAGTCAAGTTCCTCCACTGAACTTTAATTGGATCCCAGTCTTACTCCGTAGGGATCAATACTGAGTTGGCCCACCCTTTGCAGCTATAACAGCTTCATCTCTTCTGGGAAGGCTGTCCACAAGGTTTATTGACCATTCTTCCAGAAGCGCATTTGTGAGGTCAGGCACTGATGTTTGGACGAGAAGGCCTGGCTCGCAGTCTCCGCTCCTGTTCATCCCAAAGGTTTTCTATCGGGTTGAGGTCAGGACTCTGTGCAGGCCAGTCAAGTTCCTCCACTTCAAGCTCCCTCATCCGTGTCTTTTATTAGACATGTGCACAGCCAAAAAATTCGTTCATTTTCCTTTTCGTTTTATTAGTTTATTTTTTTCGTTTTCGGGTCATGCGTTATGATTGCGATTTGTAAATTCGTTCATTCGTAAATTCGTAAATGCGTTTGTTCATACATTCGTAAATTCGAACATTGGTTCATTCGTACATTTTTACATTTGTTCATTTGTAAATTCGAAAATTCGGAAATTTGTAAATTCGAAGTTTGAAAATCCAAAAACCCGAAAATTCAAAAATCTGAAATAGTAACTAACTATTAAATTATAGGTATTGTAATTTCCTTTCAAATTTGACTGTCAGTGAACGTAACAAATACGAATTTATACGAAGTTACGAATTATCCAAAACAAATGCTGCATCTAAACAAATGGAACGGAACAAATTAATAATAAATAATAATAATAAAACGTTGTTATTATTATTATTGTTATTTATTATTATTAATTCATTACGTTCCTTTCCGTTTTTTCGAATCATTCATAACTTCGGATAAATTTGTATGTGTTACGTTCACTAACAGACAAATTTTAAAGGAAATTGCAATACCTATAATTTAAAAGTTACTAGTAATTACTAATAGTTAAGTTATTATTAGTTAACTATTATTTCAGATTTCCGAATTTACAAATTTACTAATGTACGAATGTACGAATGCCCGAATTTACGAATGTCCAATTTTATCGAATTTACAAATATTCGGAAAAAATTTGTTAAACAAGTTTTCGTTAATTCCGATATTCCCGAATTAACGAATTTGTTGAAATTCGTTAAAAAACGAATTCGGAACGAAACAAATTGCACATGCCTATCTTTTATGCACCTTGCTTTGTGAACTGGTGTGCAGTCATGTTGGAACAGGAAGGGGCCGTCTCCAAACTGTTCCCACAAAGTTGGGAGCATGAAATTGTCCAAAATGTCTTGGTATGCTGACGCCTTAAGAGTTCCCTTTACTGGGACTAAGGGGCCAAGCCCAACCCCTGAAAAACAACCCCATACCATAATCCCCCCTCCACCAAAGGATTTGTACCACTGCACAAAGCAAGTTCCATAAAGACATGGATGAGCGAGTTTGGGGTGGAGGAACTTGACTGGCCTGCACAGAGTCCTGACCTCAACCCTATAGAACACCTTTGGGATGAATTGGGGACACCTTTGGGAACGGAGACTGTGAGCCAGGCCTTCTTGTCCACATCATTGGCTGACCTGACAAATGCGCTTCTGGAAGAATAGTCAAACATTCCCATAAACACACTCCTAAACCTTGTGGACAGTCTTTCGAGAAAAGTTGAAGCTGTTATAGCTGCAAAGGGTGGGCCAACTCCGTATTGAACCCTACAGACTAAGACTGGGATGCCATTAAAGTTCATGTAAAGGCAGGCGTCACAATACTTTTGGTAATATAGTGTATGTTCCTCAATTAGAGTTTGACAAGGCCAGAGCAAGCCTCTAGACCAGAAGAGACACCTAGGTGCCAATAAAATTCCCCTATTCTTGTAGATAACTCCTCCCCTGAAGTATCAAAGGGATGATTTAGCCAATTAGCACACACTTCCAGGATTTCTCAAGCTAGAATCCTTGTATTAATCACTCTTCCCACTGTCCATGCACACCCCCCACACCAGACGATACACAACAAACTGTAGCTTGCCACCACCTAGCAGTTAGTCCGCTGACTGGTCCGCTAGGCAGACACAGATCTCTGTATGGCAGATCAACAAGTTTACAATATCCAATGCAATCTGCCAACACACAGTACAATTACATACAGATTGGAAAGGAACTTGGTCCGAGACACTATATTGCAACAATCTCCCTAGGGATATGAGTCCTAGCTTAGTACCCAGAAGCCATCTATGAATTTTATAATTTAAAAGTGTTACTAAACCCAAAATAGTAAAATCAGTTGGTTTATGCTTGTTATACTCACTGTGGAACCTAAGGGGTTAATCCTCCACATTGTGTAAAAAGGCTGTTTAATCCTGGCTTCTCTGTTCCTCCCTTCCTTCCACTGTCCTTATTATTTCCTGATAACACCGAGTCTATGGAGTCAGGCTGCACATGCTCAGTTTGGTGTGTATTGCTGAAGAGGTTTTTTTTTTGGGAGAGTGCATGTGATCAGCACAGGGCCAATCAGCAGTGTCCAGACAGAGGGTCAGGGGTCTTGCAGTCTCATAGGACCGTCGGGGAACTCCTCCTACAACCTTTAACCAGTCACAAGACTGCTCTAACTGCTGATGAGAAAAGGGTATTTAACAGTTTATATTTACTAAAATAATTGCATTTCCATGTTCTGTGTACTGTGGGAGACCAGATATGCAGAGTCCTGGGTTTAGTAACACTTTAATATCCTGAAAGTGGGCAGTGCATAAAATATACTGTACACAAAGAAAAGCATTAACCGCTTCCCGACCAACCGCCGCAGTTATACTGGGGCAGGTTGGCTCCCCTGCAGGAGCCGTCATAGCTATACGTCGGCTCGCAGGGTCGGGATAGCAGACGCGCACACGCCGTCCACTGCACAGCGGGGGGTGCTGATGCTCGTGGCTGACAGTCGCGATGACCGCCGGCCACGAGCGATCGTGAGCAGGAGAGACAGAACAGGGACGTGTGTATATAAACACACACTTCCCTGTTCTGTTCTGACAGGAGTGACAGATCGTGTGTTTCTTTTAGCTAGGAACCACGATCTGTCACTTCCTCTAGTCAGTCCCCTCCCCCTTCAGTTAGAATCACCTCCCAGGGAACACAGTTAACCCCTTGATCGCCCCCTAGTGTTAACCCCTTCATTGCCAGTGACATTTTTACAGTAATCAATGCATTTTTATAGCATTGATCGCAGTATTAATGGCAATGGTCCCAAAAATGTGTCAAAATTGTCCGATGTGTCCGCCATAATGTCGCAGTCACGATAAAAATCGCAGATCGCCGCCATTACTAGTAAAAATAAAAATAATAATAAAAATGCTATAAATCTATCCCCTATTTTGTAGACACTATAAATTTTGCGCTAACCAATCAATATACGCTTACTGCAATTTTTTTTTTTTTTTTTTTACCAAAAATATGTAGAAGAATACATATTGGCCTAAACTGAGAAAAAAATTAGCTTTTTTTAACCACTTCCCGACCGCCGCACGACTATATACGTCCTAAGTTTGAACGGGGATATCGTTGTTATGGCAGCAGCTAGCTGCCATAACCCGGTATCCCCGTTTTCGTGCGGCGGACGGCTTTCAGATAAAAGTGGTCCCTGTGGCGGATTCGCCGCGAGATCACTTTTATCGGTGGCGGGAGAGGGCCCCCCTCCCGCCGCGATCCGGTGCCCTCCGCCGCTTACCGGAGCCGTCGGTAGCGGCGGAGGCGATCGCGTCCTCTGCCGTGGTGTGTATAGAGATGAGTGAGGCCAAGATGGCGCTCACTCGTCTCCATGACACTGCTGGGTGGAAGCGACGTCAAAACGTCACTTCCGTCCACGCCTCTTAAAGGCATATTTTTTCAAATGTCATTTTTCTAAATGACTTTTTTTTTTATTTTTTTTTTTTTATTGCATTTTAGTGTAAATATGAGATCTGAGGTCTTTTTGACCCCAGATCTCATATTTAAGAGGTCCTGCCATGCTTTTTTCTATTACAAGGGATGTTTACATTCCTTGTAATAGAAATAAAAGTGACACAATTTTTTTTTTTTTTTAAAAAGTGTAAAAATAAATAAAATATTGTAAAATAAATAATAAAAATAAAAAAAAAAATTTTAAAACCCCCCCTGTCCCGACGAGCTCGCGCGCAGAAGCGAACGCATACGCGAGTAGCGCCCGCATATGAAAACGGTGGTCAAACCACACATGTGAGGTATCGCCGCGACCGGTAGAGCGAGAGCAATAATTCTAGCCCTAGACCTCCTCTGTAGCGCAAAATATGCAACCTGTAGAATTTTTTAAACATCGCCTATGGAGATTTTTGAGGGTAAAAGTTTGACGCCATTCCACGAGCGGGCGCAATTTTCAAGCGTGACATGTTGGGTATCAATTTACTCGGCGTAACATTATATTTCACAATATAAAAAAAAATTGGGATAACTTTACTGTTGTTTTATTTTTTTATTCAAAAAAGTGAATATTTTCCAAAAAAAGTGCGCTTATAAGACCGCTGCGCAAATACGGTGCAAAAAAAAGTATTGCAATGACCGCCATTGTATTCTCTAGGGTGTTAGAAGAAAAACCATATATAATGTTTGGGGGTTCTAAGTAATTTTCTAGCAGAAAAACCTGTTTTAAACATGTAAACACCTAAAATCCAAAACGAGGCTGGTCTTAAAGTGGTTAAAAAAAATGGGGATATTTATTATAGCAAAAAGTACAAAATAATGCATTTTTTTTTCAAAATTGTCACTCTTTTTTTGTTTATAGCACAAAAAATAAAAACCGCAGAGGTGATCAAATACCACCAAAAAAAAGCTCTATTTGTGGGGAAAAAAAGGACGTCAATTTTGTTTGGGTGCAATGTCGCACGACCGCGCAATTGTCAGTTAAAGCAACGCAGTGCCGAATCATAAAAAGTGCTCTGGTCAGGAAGGGGGTAAATTATTGTGGGGCTGAAGTGGTTAAACAAAAGACAAAAAGAACATACACAGTTTAACTATTGGCTATGAAATTTAAAAAGGGGTAAGAAAGAAAAAACAGAAATAAAACTCAACGCAATTCTCAATGCAATTCTCCAGCTGGACCGGGTCCGCCGTTCATAACTCATGCTCCTCAATTTCTTGAGTTATAGATGTGGGCTGGCCCTGGTGGGTGTTCCCTTCCCAGCCCATAGGACTGTTCTGTATTCTGAAAGGACCAGAGTTAGATTGGCCAAGTATGGTTCTGACATCTGGGTCAGGGATAAGTTTTCCAACACCAGCTCATCCGTCAGATCGCAACAAGACCAATCACTGCTTGGCTGTCATGATCAGCCTCCATATAACGGTTTTGGGGATTTCTTTTGGATTCTACATAGACTACAAATATAGTAATATTTTAGTTTTTACGAGAGATAAAAGAGATTCCTCTGATATTTACCATTAATGGTTGGCAGACATTCGGGAGTCTCTAGACTGAACAGGCTTCATCCCTTTCTGGGCCCGTAGTCGAATTGGCTAGATATTCCCTTTGATACTTCAGGGAGGTGACAATTCTAGATTTATAGGAATGGGGGAATTTTTTAGGTACCTAGGTGTCACTTCTGGTCTAGAGGCTTGCTTTGTCCTTTTCAAATTCTAATTGAGGAACATGTGTCCATGATTAATTACTCATTAAGACCCCTTTCACACTGGAGCGGTTTTCAGGCGGTATTGCGCTAAAAATACCGCCTGAAAACCGCCCCTAAACAGCCTCCGCTGTTTGTTCAGTGTGAAAGCCCGAGGGCTTTCACACTGAAGCGGTGCGCAGGCAGGGCGGTGAAAAAAGTCCTGCAAACCGCTTTTTTGGAGCAGGAAAGGAGCGGTGTATTCACCGCTCTTTCCCCGCTCCTGCCCATTGAAATCAATGGGACAGCGCGGCTATACCGCGGCAATACCGCGGCTATAGCCGCGCTGTACGAGGGATTTTAACCCTTTTTCGGCTGCTAGCGGGGGGTAAAACCGCACCGCTAGCGGCCGAATACCGCTGCAAGAACGACGGTACAGCAGCGCTAAAAATAGCGCTGTTGTACCGCCGACGCCCCCACCGCCCCAGTGTGAAAGGGGCCTAAGGGAATACCATATCTTTAATTTCACTGAATTAAACTACACCTACAATCATGCTACTTTTGTATTTGTTACTGCTCTGCTATTGGTAACTTTATCCCACTTTTAAATTTATGTTACATTTAAGCATATGAAATTCTGTATCATCATCTTCAGCTCAAGTGGAAATTTACAAACACCATTGAATGAGTCAGAGTAGTGACCCCTTCCTACCTGTTCAGAGGGCTTCCAGTTGGAGAGAGCGAGAGTCTGAAAGTAGGCGACCTCTGCAGTGCTTTGTGTAGAAATCGCCCTAGTGCTTTGTGATTCCTGGAAGTGGCAAGAACACTGCATTTCTAGCAAGATCAACAGATAATTTCTTGCTGAAAAGGTTCTTAGCGTGAATAATTAAAAGCAAATGCAGCCATCTAAGGGCTGGTAAGCTACAATATATTACATTCTTTAGAGCTAATACGGCCTAAGTTACAATATAAATTATAATGGGTATAGGTACCATCATCCAATACATTCTTTGTTTTTGGGTTTAGATATTTTTTTAAATTAATTTATTTATTTCAGGTGCTTATATAGCTCCGTCAATTTACGCAGCGCTTTGCATATACATTGTACATTCACATCAGTCCCTGCCCTCAAGGAGCTTACAATCTAAGGTCCCTAACTCACATTCATACAAACTAGGGACAATTTAGACAGGATCCAATTAACCTACCAGCATGTCTTTTGGAGTGTGGGAGGAAACCGGAGTACCCAGGGGGAAACCCACGCAGGCACAGGGAGAACATGCAAACTCCAGGTAGGTAGTGTCGAAAGTGCTACCCACTACACCACTGTGCCGCCCCAGGTATGCTTTTAGCCTGCAGATGGCACTGCAGCCTGAATGTTGTGGTGGGCATCTGTTTAATACTGTAATTGTCAGATGCAATAAAAGTATTGAGAAAATAGGATCTTATGCAGGTAGTAAAAAAAAAATGTAATTTAAAAATGTATTTAAAATTAGTTAAAAAAACATTATGGGTCATTTTACACAGGTGCAGAGACCCATATAGTGTTTGTTTATGTGTATAAAGCTGCACACTGGCAGCCTGTCTGCATTCGGGGCTGCTCACCTGTGCCTGTGTACCTGTCAAGCTTGGATGTTCATGTGAATCCGTATAGATGCTGGTCTCCATCAATTAATACGGACTGCTTGCATTCCCATGTGCATGACCCCTTAAAGATCATTTAAAAATAAGGAAACCGATTTCAAATGAATGATCACCTCTAGCGTTTTGGGAGGTAGTGCTAATCCTGTGTTATAGTTTAGGCACTGGAGGCTTTATTGTTTCTTTTTATAGTTTTTTTTTTTTAAAAATGTGATTTAGAAAACATATCAAAGCATATTAAAAAAAAAAAAAAGGACCAGGCTGTGCCACACACCCGGGGGTCTGGGGAGGTGCAGGAGACCTGGGTAGGGAGTTTTTGTGCAGCCTTTCTTCTGATGGGGGCAGGTAAGGGGTCAGCCTTCCCCTTGCCTTGGTCATTTGGTAAAGGGATCTAGTCTAGTGCATTATTTAGTGCATTATTTTGCTGTCTTCTCAGTCCTAGTCTGGCCCTGATTTTCTGTCTCTATCTATTACAAGATTTTATCATTTTATCCTTCTCACTCTTCTCTCTCTCTCTCATATTAATTTTAGAACAATTGCCAACTCCTTGAACTTTCAGAATCTAAGCAAAAAGATTTTTGCGGATTTTGCCAATTCCTGGTCCTGGATCCTTATGTGAGTAGCAGATTTAATTTATTTTTGTTTGAGCAATATTTGTCTGCAGCTACTCTCACGTGTCTCATATAAAGGGGTTGGAGCCTTATCCACGCTTTTCCATCTTAGTTTGAGTTGCCGTGGTTATACCTGTCCTGAAATGTGGGGTGTACAGTAAAAGCATGTATTAAAGGTGCCAGTCCATAGCTCTTGTAAGAATTTACTATAAAATTGCTGACTTCTTGATAGTTGGTGTGCAGCCATGGCACCCCCATATACTATAGTGCAATGCTCGATTCCCATTAGACCTATCAAAAGACCAAGCATTGCCACATAGGAGGTGGCAGGGGGCAGTTTGTTGGACCAGAAAGTTGCTTAGAAAATTCATAGGGTTCTCTGAGCACTTTTAAGGTCCACATATTTCAATTAAAGTGATATGCTGGTTCATTATAATGCATTCATTTATACGCCATTTCTTTCCTTAGCACTGGTTAACTGTTAAAGCTGAATTCCTGTCCTGGCTAACAGCTAAAGTCAGACATTACATACTTGTACTGTATAGGATCTGTTTTACCTGCCAATTTGCATTTTGGTCCATCCAGTCCTGAGACCTGTATTTTTTTTTTTTCTGCTGCTGGTTCCGCAATACAGGTCTTTTCCCTTTCCTAGCTTGTTTTTGGACAATAAAATGAGAGGCTGAAGCTCATCTCTGTTGTTCAAATGTCTCTACTTTTTCAGCATTTCCCTTGTACAGTAGGACTTATTGACTCCTGGGGCTGGTTCTCCCCCCAGCCTCTGCTATGCTGTACAGAAACTATAAAAGGCTGACATCAGGTCAAATTCTGATACTTGTACCACATGCTTTAAAAAAAAAAAATACTTATAAGTTTTTGTTATTAAATATAGAGTTGTATTAATTTGTGCATTTTTATATCTGCCTGGAGTTCACCTTTTTAAAGTACAGTAAAACCTTGGATTGCGAGCATAATTAGTTCCGGAAGCATGCCTGTAATCCAAAGCACTTGTATATCAAAGCGAATTTCCCCATAAGAAATAATGGAAACTCAAATGATTCGTTCCACAACCATTTATTCATAAGCCCTTCAGTTTATAGTCCATATAAAAAGATTATAGCAATGTGATTGTTTGTGTAACCATAAAATGTCCATCAACAAATGGAAGCCTCCACAAGGGGATTAGAAGCAAAATCCAGCAGGAGCTCCAGAGTATAAAAGAGAAGAGAGGCGCCTCTAAGTGTAGCAATATGGTTACATTTAATGAAAGTACAACATTTAGCAACTCACATGGTTGATGATTAAAAGAGACACATCTAAGTATTTAGGCATTCAGGGTAAAGCTGTCCACATAGACCATCCCCCGCACCGCCGGCTCTTACCGCTGTCAGTCTTCAATCGTGATCAGGAAGACTACCCTGCAGTAGAGCGATCTGAAAGCGAGGCTTGAACCGCTCGTGGAGTGCAGTGTGGAAGGGATGGCGTCAATGGCGGTGCGGGGAATGGTCTTCGTGGACAGCTTTACCCCGGATCCCTGCATACTTGATTATCCCTGTTTTAATCATCAACCATGTGAGTTTCTAAATGTTGTACCTTCAATAAATGTCCATATTGCTACACTTAGCGGCGCCTCTCTTCTCTTAGCGGCAGCTCTCTTCTCTTTTATACTCAGTTTTGACGTGACGCTACTTGTATATCAAGACATCGCTTGTATATAAAGTCAAAATTTATTAAAAAAATGTTGCTTGTCTTGCAAAACGCTCTCAAACCAAGTTACTCTCAAACTACGTTTTTACTGTATATGTAAACCCTCACCTTCACTCAATTTTAAATAGAAATGAAAGGCAAAACATTTGTGTATAGATAAAAAAAAACTTATACCTCCCCTCCCCCCTTCCCTTTTTTTTTTTTTAAAGTGATCACATACCTTATGTTCTCAGCTGCATATAGAGCTCGGAGGGCTGGGGGATGAGCAACAGCAGCACGTTGGTCTTTTGCATGAATGGCTGGGGGGGTGTTAGTGTCAGCACAAGTCTGATCATTAGAGGAGAGCAGGCTGAGTTCCCAGCGCAGCTAGAGAACTGCCCATACTGTGCTCTCATGCCTAGTGTGGTAAATGTTTAATAGGAAAGCAGAGGGACTGACAGGAACACCATTTCATACAAAGGAAGCAATAGAAAGAGAATTGAATACTTTTTCATACAAGTACAAGGTCCAGGAGGTTCATATCAGGAATGTAGCACCCTGGGGTTTAGTCAGGGATGCTCCTCACAAATTTACTTGCCAGGAGTAGTTACCCTGGTCAATTGTTAGAGATCCGTTGATTTCTCCCTAAGCTTGGCCCGGTTGTACTTTTCTCTTCTACCACTAGGTGGCTGGGCACTTGGTGGTACTAGATATGACAACGGCAACTCAAGGTCAGGTTATGGGTATATGGGCAAAAACACAAAGAAAAGAGGGCGTACCAGCCTAGTGCATTATCTTTTGGTACATTTATTCAGAAAACATATTGAAAACTACTCACAAAAGTAGGAGACAATCACGCTAAAAAGGTCTTTGATATATGGCAGTCCATCTACTGATTGCAGACCCTGAGTCCTGGAGAGTAGACATACGAACCGCTGCTGGCTGATGCGTTTCTAAGGTATTCCTTTATCATCAGAGCCTCGGCTACTACTACTAGGTTATCCCTATCCTGGAGGGCAGCAAGGCCGAAAGCTATTATCCAATTTGATCTTTTGGATCACCTAGCCAACACACCTGTGCGCAAGAGCATTTGCTTTTTTGTTGTACTGTACACAACTGTATGGGGTATCTCAGCCAATGGGCAGGGGTTTTCTTGAACCCCTTGGCCTGCTGGGAGAGCCTATATATTAAGGTGGAGTCATGTGATCTAGGTTCTGTGCCACCTGGACCACTGTCTGTGTGGACATGTGCTGTTTGCCCTGGGCTGCTAAGCCGGAGATTGGACCTATCCCGGGGGCATCTGGCTGCGCGAGGGCTTATCCAGAAGTAAGAGGGCAGTGCAGGGTTGGGATTGCAGCTCGCAATCCAACCAGAAGTGACGGTTTTGCCGGAGAACCTATCAGTGTTCGGTGGTAGAAGGGAAGCTGTCACCACAAAGAGACCGACCACCTTATTACCAGGGACCACAGTGAGTAACTGAAGCAAGTACCGGAGAAGCATTCTCACCGTTCGGGCACAGTGGAGAATCTGGAAACTTCAGGCAGGGATCAAGTCAGGGACCCAACCAGCGGAGGTGACACTTGCAGAGCAGCCTTGTGAGTCAAGCCAGGGACCTAGCCGGTTAGCAGGGGTGAAGCTTGAGAAGTATCTGGAGTACCAAGCTAAGGACCCAGCAGGGAAGTGGGGGTGACACTTGAGGAGATACCACCACAAAGATTAGAAGAGCTCAAGGGATTCAGAGTCAGTGAATCAGAGGGTCTAGTGAGAGACCGGGAGCTCAGTGTTGAAGAACTACAAGAGGCAGTTGTAGTGAAGCTGAAGGAACTGTTACGTTTGAGTTAGGAACTGTAAAAGACTGTTGCCATAGAAGACAGCATTCCTGCATGTGCAGATATGGCGCCTTGCTGGGGCCTTTCCCTGCACGGCTGTCCTCCTATTGAAGTCTCACAGTCTGCCAATTGAATCTACAACTACTTAAGGGTGTCCTGGCCTTATAACCCTCCTTCCCCCAAAAATACAAAAACAACTATTAAGAGAAATAAAACCTCTTTTACATCCAAGAAATGTCTGGCGCCCAATAACTTTGTCCACCTTGCACCCACTATGCCTCACAACCCACCACATACGGAGGGATGTCAGATATCTTTGGCCTGGAAAGTTCTCATTAGACTGGACAAGGCTAGAGACCTTGCTACAGGAATATGAAATGTTTTTTTTTGTATAGGTTCAGTTAGAATTTCCAGTCTTTACCGTTTTGATGGGGCCAAACTCGGTACTAGAGACACCAGGGGTACAGTGCCATTTGAGTCTATGGGGTCTCACTGCACAGGCTTGGCTAACAAGAAAATTTCAGGGCAAAAGAGTGGAGGAGGCCATGGTTGTCATAGAACACTAAGTGCGCACATGGGCAGATGCCTGGTTCTAGATTCAGTTACAGGGGGAAGTCCGGGGCAGATGGGGATCTACATGAGGCCAGCTTCAGCTGGGAACTGGACAACTCTTCTGTGAGATGAGTGAAGATATACAGTGGGTCATCAATCAGCCCTGAGGTTGGTGTTTCTTTTTACTGGTTGTGGATACACTGTGGTTGATTGCAAGTAATTGATAGAGTTGCGCTGGGGTAGAGCCATAAATGGCTTTCCAGGGAAAGCTAAATAGCAAAATATAAGCAGGTTAAACTTCATCTTTAAAGAGGAACTACACTGCATCTGAGCACCACAAACCAAAAACACTATTTAATTCATTTTTAATATTCAAAGCAAACTCCCCCATCCATCCATGTCTCCATGCTTTATTTTGCTGAGAAATCACTTTTTGAAAAACACCCCCAGAGCATTTCTGACCGTGGCCATCTTGAGTATGGGCAAATGATTCATGTAGCATTTACTTCCTGGAACCCATCTAGCCTTAACTCAGGGATGCATGCAGGAGAGTGTGCTTAGCTGAGAAACCCCTCCTCCCTTCCTGATGACTCCTGGGGTATATTACCCCACTTGCCTAGGCAAGAAACCAGGAAGTAACAGTAGAAATGTAAAAAAAAAAAAAAAGTTTGAGACAAGTAAATAAACCTTCCTATCTATTTACTAATGCTAGCGGCAAAAGAATTTAAAATAACCAATGTTGATTGAGAGAGTGAAGTTCCACTTTAAATTGTACATACATTTGGAGAGGTCTATACTACAGACCAAAAAGATGGACATTGTATGAGGGAAGTAGCATTTGGTTGCAGAAGTGAAGCAATCCCTCCAAGTGAGGGACAATATGGAGCTGGACATTAAAGCAGTCTCCGTGGACAGAGGAATGATGGTTGGCAGGAAATATCAGGCCGTTGCAATATATATCTACCAATGGTCCAGGCAGAAAATCCGCCGTTCTATAACATGTATTCTCTCTGTGTTACAGAGCTCTAGGAATTGCCATGCTGGTCAGTCTTCTCTTCCTGATCCTGCTTCGTTTCACTGCCGGTATCCTGGTTTGGGTTCTCATCGTTGGTGTGATTGGCGTCATTGGATATGGTAAAGCTGTGATACATATTCCTACCTGTGTTCAATGGATTGTATTTTTTCTTGCTCCTATATGAAACATCAGTTGGGAAATAACATACAGCCCCAGAGTAGTGGATACAGAAAGATCATTCATTGTTTAGTGTAAATCTGAGGTTTTCCTATGGAGGGACCTCCACAAACACATTCGCTTTCTTTTGCGCCTCCGTCACTGTTCAGTCATTGCAAGGGAAGGAAAGTCCTGTGAGAGATATAAGTTGCTGCAAATGTAGGTTGTACATGGCTATAATCTCCCTGTGTGACAGCACTGTCATTCTGTCACATACTACTCTTTACCTGGAAGTACCAGGTATTTCCTTCAATCAAAAGAGCTGAAAGGAGGCGCAGGGGAGTGAAAGAAAGAGAAGTGAATATTGGGGGGGTGTATGGGTTTGCTTCAAAGTGCAATTCCAAGAAACATGCCAATTTCATTATTTAAAGGGCAAGTTTGTGAAGTTGTAAAAATCACCCTAGCCCAACCCCCCCCCCCCCCCCTATTTCATTCTATATAATAGATTCATAAACATGTCCTTTAACTGCTAATGCTATCCTGGAAACCAGTGCACTGAAACTCAGCTTGCAGCCCTTTGATCCTATATGTCCTTTTGCACGCTCCAGCAGTCCGTAGTGGAAGCATTTAGCGTTAAGAAATTGTAATGACAGTGATCTCTAGCAGTCTCTTGTAGAAGGTCCCCAGTCTAACAATCTCTTGTGTACAGCGAGGGGAAAAAAAGTATTTGATCACCTGCTGATTTTGTACGTTTGCCCACTGACGAAGAAATGATCAGTCTATAGTTTTAATGGTCGGTTTATTTTCACAGTTAGAGACAGAATAACAACAACAAAATCCAGAAAAACGCATTTCAAAAAAGTTATAAATTGATTTGCATTTTAATGAGTGAAATAAGTATTTGACCTCTTCACAAAACAAAACGTAGTACTTGGTGGGAAAACCCTTGTTGACAATTGGAGGTCAGACGTTTCTTGTAGTTGGCCACCAGGTTTGCACACATCTTAGAAGGGATTTTGTCCCACTCCTCTTTGCAGATCCTCTCCAAATCATTAAGGTTTTGAGACTGATGTTTGGTAACTCAAACCTTCAGCTCCATCCACATATTTTCTATGGGATTAAGGTCTCCAGACTGGCTAGGCCACTCCAGGACCTTGACGTGCTTCTTCTTGAGCCACTTCTTTGATGCCTTGGTCGTGTGTTTTGGGTCATTGTCATGCTGGAATACCCATCCACAACCCATTTTCAGTGCCCTGGCTGAGGGAAGGAGGTTCTCACCCAAGATTTGACGGTACATGGCCCCGTCCATTGTCCCTTTTGATGCGGTGAAGTTGTCCTGTCCCCTTAGCAGAAAAACATCCCCAAAGCATAATGTTTCCACCTCCATGTTTGACGGTGGGGATGATGTTCTTGGGGTCATAGGCAGCATTCCTCCTCCTCCAAACACGGCGAGTTGAGTGGATGCCAAAGAGCTTGATTTTGGTCTCATCTGACCACAACACTTTCACCCAGTTCTCCTCTGAATCATTCCGATGTTCATTAGCAAACTTCAGACTGGCCTGTACATGTGTTTTCTTGAGCAGGGGGACCTTGCGGGCGCTGCAGGATTTCAGTCCTTGACGGTGTAGTGTGTTACCAATTGTTTTCTTGGTGACTATGGTCCCAGCTGCCTTGAGATCATTGACAAGATTCTCCCGTGTAGTTCTGGGCTGATTCCTCACCGTTCTCATGATCATTGAAACTCCACAAGGTGAGATCTTGCATGGAGCCCCAGACTGAGGGAGATTTGACAGTTATTTCGTGTTTCTTCCATTTGCGAATTATCGCACCAACTGTTGTCACCCTTTCACCAAGCTGCTTGGCGATGGTCTTGTAGCCCATTCCAGCCTTGTGTAGGTCTACAATCTTGTCCCTGACATCCTTGGACAGCTCTTTGGTCTTGGCCGTGGAGGAAAAATTGGAATCTGATTGATTGCCTCTGTGGACAGGTGTCTTTTATACAAGTAACAAGCTGAAATTAGCAGCACTCCATTTAAAAGAATGCTCCTAATCTCAACTCGTATATAGTGGTATTCCACGCTTAGGGCGGGCTTGTGACCGAACTTCAGCCCCCCAGATAAAGAAAGCACCAAAGGTGCGATCCAATTATTATAAAAACTGAAAAAATAGGGGATTGGCGCTGTTCACTGGTGAAAAATAATAAATAAACTATAAACAGACTCCTAACACAAGGGAAACATTACACCCCAATTCTGGGTGAGTGAAAACTGTGACACAGTGTAAAATAATATTTGTAAATAGATATACGTGCTGAAAATTGTCACAAAAATGTGCAAACTGCCCAAGGTGAAATATTATATAAAATAATACATGAAATAATAAATAGAACTCCAAGCAATAATATAAGTGAATGATCAATCAGGTGTATAAAAAATTTTTTTACAAAATCCACAAAAAATATTCAATGAAGGGTATAAGTGAATTATACCTAGGAGAGAGGACAAACACGGTGTTGCCCACTACAAATTAGTGTATATACTAGTGAAGCTGAATGGTGTTAGATGAAGAATGAAAAAAATAAGCTGAAAAAAAAGGACTACTGACATATAGTGTGCATAAAAATATTAGTGCACAAAGAAAATCAAAAAAATGAAAGAAAGACAAAATTAAAAAGTCCAAGCATCCAAAAAGAAAAATTTTCCAAAAAATGCCGTGTATATTAAATCTATCGTTCAGTGTACATAAAAAGTTCTTGTGCAGCAAGCTAGTGCATCTTCAAAAGGTTGCAGGTAAGTCCATCCCAATGAATGTATACTGTCCTGTGTGGAGTCCCCTCTAGTGCCCCCACTCACCGGAGCGCCCAACCCCTGCAGGGGTAATGGGCATGTAGATGTAAATCCGATGATCCAAGCGGTCGGTGTCCCCTTCACCACCTATTTTCCACCTGTGTCACCAGATCGCTTTCAAAAGGCATCCACCCGGACCAAATACCATGTGCAGGGAGAAGAGAAGAGCCTCATAGTGTGATTCCAAATATGAATTTATTAAGCTCAAGCTTACAACAAACGAAAAAAAACTAAAAAAACTAAAAGGCTAAAATCAAACAGCACTCTGCCGGCTGGCTCCACGTCAGAAGTCGCAGACAGTGCAGTGTAAGCGGCGTGCGTTCCACAGCCGTCTGCCGAAACCGGAAGTGCAGGACAAAAACAGAAGGAAAAAAGGACGTATGCGTACCAAGAGGCCACGTCTTACGCGTTTCGTCATCAAGACGTCATCTGAGGCGCCTCAGATGACGTCTTTTAGTTTTTTTAGTTTTTTTTCGTTTGTTGAAAGCTTGAGCTTAATAAATTCATATTTGGAATCACACTATGAGGCTTTTCTCTTCTCCCTGCACATGGTATTTGGTCCGGGTGGATGCCTTTTGAAAGTGATCTGGTGACACAGGTGGAAAATAGGTGGTGAAGGGGACGCCGACCGCTTGGATCATCGGATTTACATCTACATGCCCATTACCCCTGCAGGGGTTGGGCTCTCCGGTGAGTGGGGGCACTAGAGGGGACTCCACACAGGACAGTATACATTCATTGGGACGGACTTACCTGCAACCTTTTGAAGATGCACTAGCTTGCTGCACAAGAACTTTTTATGTACACTGAACGATAGATTTAATATACACGGCATTTTTTGGTATTTTTTGGAAAATTTTTCTTTTTGGATGCTTGGACTTTTTAATTTTGTCTTTCTTTCATTTTTTTGATTTTCTTTGTGCACTAATATTTTTATGCACACTATATGTCAGTAGTCCTTTTTTTCAGCTTATTTTTTTCATTCTTCATCTAACACCATTCAGCTTCACTGGTATATACACTAATTTGTAGTGGGCAACACCGTGTTTGTCCTCTCTCCTAGGTATAATTCACTTATACCCTTCATTGAATATTTTTTGTGGATTTTGTAAAAAATTGTTTTATACACCTGATTGATCATTCACTTATATTATTGCTTGGAGTTCTATTTATTATTTCATGTATTATTTTATATAATATTTCACCTTGGGCAGTTTGCACATTTTTGTGACAATTTTCAGCACGTATATCTATTTACAAATATTATTTTACACTGTGTTACACTTTTCACTCACCCAGAATTGGGGTGTAATGTTTCCCTTGTGTTAGGAGTCTGTTTATAGTTCATTTATTATTTTTCACCAGTGAACAGCGCCAATCCCCTATTTTTTCCTAATCTCAACTTGTTACCTGTATAGAAGACACCTGGGAGCCAGAAATCTTGCTGATTGATAGGGGATCAAATACTTATTTCACTCGTTAAAGTGCAACTCAATTTATAACTTTTTTGAAATGCGTTTTTCTGGATATTTTTGTTGTTATTCTGTCTCTTTGTCTCTTGCTGTTAAAAAAAAAAAAAAAAACTACCATTAAAATTATAGATTAATCATTTCTTTGTCAGTGGGTAAACGTACAAAATCGGCAGGGGATCAAATGCTTTTTTCCCTCACGGTAGCATGCCTTTAAGTCTGCAACCAACCCTCTTGCAAATCTGCAGTCGCCGATCACCTCCTCTAATGTGCCTGAAGTTTCTGATGGTCTACTGTCATATACTGGATACTATATGAGGCCCTCTGATTGGCCGTGTTGGAGAGGCCAGTGGATGACATCACAATTTCCACCTTGGTCAGTCAGAGGATGCCTTGTATTTATTAAAAAAAATCCTTGAAGAAGAAATTTGTATTTGATGTAAAGTGCAGAAACATATTACCTATAGCAGCCAATAAAATCATTCCTTTAACCACTTCAGCCCCGGAAGGATTTGCCCCCTTCCTGACCAGGCCATTCGATATGGCACTGCGTCACTTTAACTGACAATTGCGCGATGTTGTACCCCCAAAAAATTGACGTCCTTTTTTCCCCACAAATAGAGCTTTCTTTTGGTGGTATTTGATCACCTCTGCGGTTTTTATTTTTTGGCCTATAAACAAAAAAAGAGTGACAATTTAGAAAAAAACTGAATCTTTTGTAGTTTTTGCTATAATAAATATCCCCAAATAAAAAAAAAAAACAAAGGATTTTTTTTCCTCAGTTTAGGCTGATTTGTATTCTTCCACAAATTTTTGGTAAAAAAATCGCAATAAGCGTATATTGATTGGTTTGCTCAAAAGGTATAGCGTCTACAAAATAGGGGATAGATTTATGGCATTTTCATTATTTTTTTTTTTACTAGTAATGGCGGCGATCGGCGATTTTTATCAGGACTGCGATATTGCGGTGAACAGATCAAACACTTTTGACATTTAGGCTGCATTCACACCTGAGCGTTTCAAAGTCTTTTTTACCGTGACTTTGCTGCGTTTTTGCCGTGATTTTGTTTAGGTCACCAATGTAAAAGGCAGAAAAACGCCTGTAATCTGCCCCAAAGAAGCTCATGTTCTTTTTTGTGCTTAGGGCGTTTTTCAGGCGTTTTGCTTCAGGTGACAAAACGCTCAGATGTGAACAGGTTGAAATGAATGGGATTTTGCATGGTGGGCGTTTTTCGGGCGTTTTACGAGCGTTTTATGAGCTGAAAATGCTCAGGTGTGAATGCAGCCTTAGATCCCGGTTCTCGCTCTGTCACGAGCGATCGCGGGTGCCCGGCGGTCATCACGCCCGCCGGGCACGCGCACCGGCTCCGGGGACACGCGCAAGTCTTTAAGGAGCGACGTACAGCTACGGCGATTTGCGCAGCCGTACCAACCTGCCGCAGTATAACTGAGGCGGCTGGACAGCTAGTGGTTAATTGTCTGAACTTCCTATCTGTCAGATGTATTATTTCTTTCTTGCTCAGGTCCGTTATAACGGACTCATGGCGTTGCTTTATTAAAGACGAATAAACTATGTTCTCTGCAGGGAAATTTGCTCCAGAGTTTTGTAAATGAGGGGGAGCTCTG
Source organism: Aquarana catesbeiana (assembly GCF_042186555.1). NCBI lineage: Eukaryota > Metazoa > Chordata > Amphibia > Anura > Ranidae > Aquarana > Aquarana catesbeiana. Next base: position 46,079,438 of record NC_133332.1, on the reverse strand, counting down.
CTGATTACCTTTATTTACTCATGTGCAAGCAAAAATGCAGTTTTTTTTTATTTTCCTTGCATGCGATTGGTTATTCTTTTCAAAGTGAAGCTTCACCATTGACTAAACTCTGGAGCAAATTCCCTTGCAGAGTACAACTGCACTTACAGTCTATTTGCCTTTAGTAAATCAACCCCATGGTCTCTCCCCTCCGTGTGCTCCAGGCAATAATTCAACTGTATTTTCTTCTCTCCCTTTCAGGCATCTATCACTGCTATATGGAGTATACCAACACCAGCACGACTTTCAATCAAGTGGGCTTCAACCCTGATCTGTCTGTCTATTTCCATGTGAAAGAGACCTGGTTGGGTATCTGTAAGTAATGTTCAGCAAGGTAGAGCCGTCTTAGTATCAGAAGGTTTTTGCATTTCTCTTTCCACGCCATATCACAAAAATTTGAGGATTATTATTTATTTTGGGAGAGTGGGTGTAGCCATGCAAATCATTCATTTATGCCCCCTGAGTTGAAGCTAAGTGACATGTACGCATATAATTTCTTGACTTGTCCCCCTTTCCCCCCAATCAATATGCAATTAGAATTTTTTTTAATTGAATCTGAGACTCAATAACTGCATCACTGGGTCTTTCTTCTGGTCTTTGCCCAGACTAGCAGCATACGAATAGCACATTGCTGCTTTACCATGTGACCATAACTTTAGTTATCAACAATCCCCTCCCGTCCTGATCCATAGTGCCATTGCCTGCCTCTCGCCAGCTATTGGCTTTCTCTGCCTGATTCATTTTGACTCTGAGCATTATATGAAAGACTACGCCCCTGGCATCCCTTTAGATGAGCATGCTCAAGCAACTGATCGGATTGCACAGCTAAATTCTGCAGCAACCAGTGGCTAACGGGGAGCAATATGAACATCCAAAGGGATCCTTGGGATGTGTTCTTTGATATAATGCTTCTGAAAGAAGGCCTGTGTCTCCTGTAAATGTCACAGCACCCCACAGATCTCCTTTCAAGAGCATTATATGACAAAACAGGGTTCTGCAGACTTTAGCTGTGCAGTTTTATGATCAGTTTCTTGAGTATGCACTTCCAAAGGGACACTGGGGATGTGTTCTTTATTTTGGAATGCTTGGGAGAAAAAAAACAATGGCATAAAAAAATCTGAAAGCTGTGAGGGGCAGGCAAGGACAAGTAAAGATTAGTTTTAAAAAATTGATGATTAAAATCGTTCAACGAGGTAATGAAGGTGGGTTCAAGATAGCTGCCACTTGCTTAGTACCTCCAGAGTTCCTCTTTACATTCTTCTCCAAAGCACCCTCTTATATCCTCCTCCCAAGTGCCCCCTTAGTACTACTGTATTAAGGGCACTCTAGATCAGTGGTCACCAACCTTTTGGACCTCACGGACCACTAAACTCACAATTTTGAATCCTGCGGACCACTAACATGAATTGTACATACCTTATCCACACATTGCTTCGACTATGACCCCCTACCCCTGGATCACACCCCTGCCTTATACACACAATGCTCTAGCTCTCTCCCCCCTGCCAACCCCCCCCCCCCCCCCTGCACTCTGCATCACTCTGCTGCCTTACACGGACTCATCATTGGATCTCACTACCTTATCCAGCCATGTGCTCGAGGTCTGTGCTCCCTCCCACAGTCTGTGATCAACGCTGTCATTGGAAGTTCCCTCCTTCTTCACCTCCTGCTCTCTGTACTACTCCCATCGCCTCCCTCTGAGTTCACAGGCGCTGGAACTACAGAGGAGACATCGGGGTATTAATGTGCGCAGACAGTATTGAGAACAACACTGGAGACAATATTGGGGGCGGCATACATCCGCCACAATGTTGATTTGCAGCAGAACCCCTGGGGACCACTGGTTGGCGACCACTGCTCTAGAAAATTTAAGGAGGACTCTTTTTTTTTTTTAACAACAAAGGTGCTTTATTGTTGTCATGTAGGTGAATTAACAGCATATGCATTGGTACAGTACAGAACATTGTATGGAGAGTACATATGTGCACATACAGGTCAAGAAACTGCGAACACCATTACATGCAGCAAAACCATACAACCGTGAGAACAGAAAAACTCAGGAGTTTTAAACCAGACAATTACCGAACAGTTCAGACTCACATAGTATTTGTTCTAAGATGGGTAGTCATCCTTAGGATACTAGTTGGAGGTCCAAGGAGGACTCTAGAGGCACCAAGGGAGCACTAGTGGGGCACTCTGGAGGCATTAAGGGGGCACTCTGGAGGTACTATTTTAGTAGTAATTTAGCCCCCTTACATTCCCCAGAATACCCCCTAGTATAAGTAAGGTCAGTAGCTGAACTATCAGGGTCGCAAAGGTCACACTTGCGACCGTGGCCTGACGTTCCTCCACCGTGTGGGGGCCCCAAGACTGGAAGGGTGCCCACTACAGAGCATGAGAAAGGGCCCTGGGACGGGGTCAGGGGGGGCCCATCATGTTTTCTTGCATTGGGGCCCTGAAGATTCTAGTTGCGTTTCTGAATCAAGCTCAATCTCGATACAGGTGAAGGCTTGTTACAAGTGTGGCAAAAAAAAAAAAAAAGAAGGTAAATCTGGAGCTCATCTTTAATGTACATCCAGAACTGCTGGTGTATTGCACAGATGCAGCCTAATAGTATAGAGACATTTATTTCAAATTGCATACAGCTCATTTGGAATTGTTCATCATTACTGCAGGGCATGGAAGCAACGCTCAGTAATTCTCAACCTGAAATACCCGCTGTGCAATTTCTCCAGCAAAGTTTGGTTCTCTGCTGCCATCTTTTGCTCTAAAGTGGTAATGCAGCCTCATTTTGCAAGCAGAATCAATATTTTTGTGGATGGAACACTTTGCTGGAAAGCAACAAGCCACTGTCCCCATAGTGATGTCTATAGTCTGCACTGAGCTCGTGGGCCAAATTTTGGTCCCATCCACAAAAATACTGTGTATAGAAGTGGCAAAAAAATTAATGGCTAAGGTAAGAGCCTCTTGTATTTCCTTATAGCTTCATATGCTTAAAGCTGAACAAAACCTTTAATTTAAACATACTGCTCAATAGCCACAAAGGATATAAATCCACTTTCTGTGCACCAAACACCTTTGCAAACTCAGATATTACTATTTAAGGAAGTTGTGACAGTGTAACTTTGCTGAGAGCTGAGCTATGGGAGGGGGCCATCAGCTCCATCCACTACAGGCTGCCTGTAGAAAATTACAGGAGGGGGCGAATACAGGACCAGGTCTTTATTACAGGAGTTACAAGGTTTCACACTGAATTACTGCACAGATCTGGAAAAAATACATAAAGCACCCAGAGATTCAAGTTAGAATAGACATGACTCTTTGTATTTAGACAAAATTTGCTTATTGCAGAGTTTAGCTTTAAAACAGACCCCCACTGGGAGAAATACAAAGATGTCTATTGCAGATCTCCTTCTGAAAATGCCAGTCACTGACCTGGAAGAAGCATGCCGCTATTAAAGCCTGTATGAATGAGGTTTTTAGTCAGTTGATAATGTTCTGAGTCATGTTAAGTCAATGTTCAGTTGATGTTCTGAGGCAGTTGATCCAAAAGTACTGACGCCATGGCAGCCAGACAACTAGCATTTTGAAAAGGCACCCGCCTTATTTTTCTCTGTACAGTTTACAGAACACACATGAGAAAGTGGTGGTTTGGGCACTTTTTGTAAATCTTGGAAATTGAGGTCACCTTTGATATTTTATAAGCCCGGTAAGATGATGTTACTCTTACACAGTATTGTTGTTCCTCTACTTGCAGTGATAGTGTTGGCCGTGGTGGAGGCGATTCTGCTGCTGCTCCTTCTGTTCCTCCGGAAGAGGATCCTCATCGCCATCGCTCTGATTCAAGAGGCCAGCAAGTGAGTGAGGGACACATCCTAGGGGGGTTACACTGGACATTGATGGTTTAAAATAGGCGCAATCTCAGAGCCCATCTATCTAAGGGGCATCATTTGGAATTCTGGTGGTTAGAAGGAAGTAAAAAATGTAGTTCTAGGACAAATATAAAAAAATCACTTCATCTCGTAATACACGCATATTTTCTCATATTTTGTTCTTTAAAAATGTTGCAAGTACAGAAATTACAAAAATTCTGCCAGAAATCCAGCGTGCGTCTAACTTCGTGACAACACTACCACTGCTGCACTATAATCCCAAGTAGCGTTGCCAGCCCTGCCTGCTGGACTGCAAAACACTTCCGACTCCCCCTCCTCTCCATAACAGAGGGGAGAGGTATTCTGTAGTTCACCAGGCAGGGCTGACATCACTGCTTGGGATTTTAGTAAAGCAGAGGCAGAGTTGTAGCCCACTACAATAAGTTAGGCGCTCACTGGATTTCAGGCAGATCTGATGCTTTAGTAACAATAACAAGTCTAGGTGTTAAAGAAATGTCTGTAATACCCAGTGTCATGCAGACAAGAATATTTCATAGATATACACTATAGTAGCACTCTTTAAAGAGACAGGAATTATTTAAGTCCTGGCTTAGCACATTAGAGGTAAGCATAGTGATTATAAAATATTGTTTGAACACTTCGCCTCTCTGGACATACTATTAGTGTTAGGGGTTTAAAACAAGCTCATGGTTGCCATGAGCTTGTATTTATTTTCTTCTGATGGTTTCCGGGTGTCATGTAAAAGTCACACGGTGGCTCCATAGCTGCCTGATCTCTTTTACAGTGCAGGTGGTGTAACTATGTTGCATATTGCTGTGAACATCGGAGTGAGTACAATGATTTTAAGGCCACCATTCACAGTTTACTGTAAACTGATGAGCTTTAAAGGTATCTAAAATGTCGCCTATTGATACGAGGGCCGTTCAAGTCAAACCGGGACTTTTGAGTTTATATAATAAAAGAAAAAATTTCAAGGTGTGGAAACTGCATTTATTCTTCAACATACTCCCCTGCTACATTTATACACTAATCCCAGCATTGAACTAATGCATGGAAAGCCTCGGCATAGAAAGAATTGTCAGTATGCCTGAACCATCCTAGGATAGCCTGCTTCACTTCATCATCAGTGCTGAAATGCTAACCTCCAAGGAACTCTTTTAGGGCTTCAAACAGGTGGAAATCACTTGAAGTCTTGGGCTGTAAGAGGGATGTGGCAATACCTCCCAGCCGAGTTGCTGTAAAGTGCAAGTAGTGCAGTGAGCAGTATAAGCTTGTGCGTTGTCCTGGAGAAACGGGACGCCCTTAGTGATCAAACCAGGCCGGTATTTTCTGCAGACGTGTATGCATATCACTCAGAACATGACAGTAACATTCACTGTCTTGGTACCCAGTGTGCACTAACTTTTTGAAAATGCAGATGTTCGTGAATGTGTTTACCGTTCCCACTGAAAGATACTCTTGTGCAATTTTACAACAGGTTATGCGTTGATTGTTCAGGATCAGGCGTTCCATGCATTGAATGTTTACAGGAATGACTTGCTGTGGGCTGGGAACCACCGTTACCAGGAGCGTCACTGACAGACGTACGGTCTGTCACTCTCCTTACAGTTATTACTTTAGGTTTTCCCACTTCTCAGCTGCTTTCCTATGATTTGCTGTGGAGGCCTGTCACTCACCTTTAAGCTAAGGTGACCAGATTTTTTAAATGAAATCCGTGGACTTTTTTTTTTTTTTTTAAATTGGCCAAATGTAAACTATTTTATAAGCACATTTTCCTCAAATGATATATGCAGTGTATGTGTTTATGGAATGATTGTATGATATATACGTTATTTCTGAAAATCATTTCATACCAGCCCCATAGCATTATTATATCAGCCCAACCGCATAACATCATTATTTTCTAGTTCATAAAAGGGAAAACCATACATTTTAAAGCACAACCTGTTCAGTGTCCAGCAGCCCAGCCTTACCTGTGATCAGTGCATAGCGAGCGAGGAGAGGAGACGGATTATACAGTAGAGGGCGGGGATCTCCTCTTTACCCCACGCAGCCGCTGTCCTCAGACGAAGTCCCGCCTCATACGATAGACGTCACCAGTGTGCTGCCTATCATAGGAGCTGGCCCAGGAGGTGGGACTTCGCCCGAGAGATCCCCGCTCTGTATAATCCGGTGGCGCTCGCCCCCTCCCTGTCCGAGACACCCTAGTGGGACCCATGATAGGGCCGGCCCAATTGTGTTTACCTTACACCATTCAAATGTCTTACTGTGGCTGAATGTCCCTTCATTGTACTATGCTTGATGTCTTGTGTGGATATCCGTGGGTTTTACGCCTTTGTTTACAAGAAACTTCATCATAGAAACATAGAAAAGTGAAAAAAAAGAATGAGTATTCCATCGAGTCTGCCCATTTTATTTATTTTTTCACCACATGCTGTTCCATGCATGCACTAACACTATGTGGTCTGCCATCTTGATTAACGGTCTCTGGTCAGGCCCACGACGTGCACTGCCTATCAGTAGTAGGACACGCTTGCCACTTACTACTGTGTGTGGCCATGCTAGCATCCCTTTTTATACCTGTAATATTAAAAGTCCCGGTTTGACTTGAGAGCCCCTCGTAATATTGGGTACCATAGATTTTTGCTATTTTGTGGGCACCCACAGTTTTGAGGCTTGACGCGCTTGGTATCTATTCATTTTACCTCTTTTATTATGTGCAAAATTGGAGAGTAAATCGTGTTTGTGCGCAATAAAATGAATTTTAGCGTATTTTTTCCTGAAAATATAGATTTGTTAAACAGTTGCGCAAATATCTTGCAATATAAAAGAATGGCAACTACTATATTTTTATTCTACAAAGCCTCTGCTTTCAGAAAATATATGCAGATTTTAACATGCATGTTAAAAAAATGAAAAAATTGCCCTAGAAGGGAAGTGGTTGATAATAGAAAGGGAAATCTGTACATAGAAATATTTACAGTAAAGGATATTACTAAAGAAAATAGACCATAATACATAAGCAGAATGAAAAGGCACGTTGCATTAGGCCTCATGCACACGAGACGCTGTTAAACTCATGTTCAGAGGCAGTTGGACACTTTTTTCAACTGCCCCTGAACCCATTCAATGTTAACCTATGTGTCCATGTACACAGTCTCGTTTTTAGGCAGTTGCGTTTAACCTCATTTTTCCAGAAGCAAAAAAATGGGTTCAGACGCAAAAGTTTTCCATGTTTCAGACGCCAAACGCGGCTAAACGCCGGTGCCGCGTTTGCGTTTATAAGTGTTTTTTACAACCCGAATTTGGGGCCCCATATCTCGGGGCCACTTGGTGCTAGGAACCCCAAATTTAGTATGCTAACACCGTTGGACTAACACTATAATATATCCAAATATGGGGTTCCTAGCGCCAAGTGGCCCGAAGATATGGGGCCCCAAAATGGGGTCACAAAATGTCATTCTCTGCTGCAAAAGTGCTTGACGTTTTGCGACCCGACTTTGGGGCCCCATATCTCGGGGTCACTTGGTGCTAGGAATCCCACATTTGTGCTAACACAGTTGGACCAACACTATAACATATCCAAATTTGGGGTTCCTAGCACCAAGTGGCTCCGAGATATGGGGCCCCAAATTCAGGTTGGAAAATGTCATTCTCTGCTGCAGAAGTGCTTGACATTTTGCCACCCGACTTTGGGGCCCCGTATCTCGGGAACCCTATATTTGGATATGTTGTAGTGCTAGTTCCACTGTGTTAGCACTCCAAATTTGGGCTTCCTAGCACCAAGTGGCCCCGAGATACGGGGCCCCAAAGTTGGGTTGCAAAATGTCATTCTCTGCTCTGCAGACGCTTCTAGACGCAAACGCGGTAAAACGTGGCTAAACGCGGCATGCAAACACGGCAAAATGGGCGTTTCCAAACGCCGGTTTCAGCTTTTAAAAAAAATGTGTTCAGCACCGGTGTCTCATGTGCATGAGGCCTTAAAATGCAGGACGCCTGACTTTTTTACAATGTACCACAAACCACCTCTATGTGGTTGTAAACCCTGTACAGCCACTTTTTGCTACAGGTAAGCTTATAATAAGCTACCCTGGGTATCTCCTAAACCTGCACGGTTTAGGAGATAACCCCGGTACTGACGCCATCGGCACATGCGTACTGAAGCAACGGCACGTACGTGTCGTTGCTTCAGTGAGTGTGCCGTTACCGGCAGCTCCCGCGCACATGCGTGGGAGTGACGTCATTGTGGCACGGCCAATTACAGAGTCTGAGCCCACGATACCCAGAAGTAACTCCGGGAGTGATGTTGCCGTCCGGAGAGGTGTACGAGGATCACTGCAGGGGCTTCAATCTAAGGTAAGTTATTCATAATGAGCTAGTATGCTATGCATACTAGCTCATTATGCCTTTGTCTTGGAGGTTTTTTTTTTGGATTGTGGATTTACAACCACTTTAATGAAATGAAATGTTATGGTGTGAACAGGAAACATAGAAAACAATTGTTTTCTAGGCCCCTGCATTGAGCCTGCCCTGATCTGATATTGTGTGAATGTTTTTCCATTTTTAGTAAGTTTGTAAAGCTGGATGGAGTTTTTTTTTTTTCATGTGAAGCCTTTGACACAATAGGATGAAGTCTAGGTGACTGCCCATTAGACATGTGCAATTTATTTTGTTCCAAATCGAAATTCCGACACATTTTTTTTCTTATTCGGAAATAACAGTAGTAACAAATGTAAACTAATCCTTCAAAACAAGAAAACAAAATTTGTCTGACATTCAAATTTGATTTTGATTCAAATTTGGAAACAAATTAGAAATGTAAACATACTGCTTGCTGACTTTTGCTGATTTCCCTCAAAGACTATGTATTAGGTCCCTTTCACACTTGTGCGATTTGTCCTGCCACTTGGGACTGTAAAGTCGCAAAAGTCGCATGACATGTCAAACCCCATGATTTCCAATGAGTACCATTCATATCTGTGCGACTTCAAAGTAGTCCCTGCACTACTTTGGTCCGACTTTGATGTGACTTGAGGTCCGTAGACCTCCAAGATTACATAGGCATTGCTTCAAGTCGCGTCAAAAATCGCAGCAAAATTGTGGGACTTTCAGGTCGCACAAGTGTGAAAGGGGCCTTAGTGTACCTAAAAGAGTTGATGCTATTTTGAAGCCAAAAGGTATTTTAGATAATTCTTCTGTTTCGGTCACTTTGCATGTGTTAAATTGATAAAAATAAACAAGTAAAATATATATATTTCAAGGCATTTGTACATTATTTCTTCACACCTGCCTAAAACTTTTGCACAGTATTATATATGTGCACTGCAAAATGTTGAATTCAGATATTTCTTTTATAATATTGAACACTTCACATATTTGAAATAAACCTTAATAGTAATACAAATATAAACGAATCCTCTGAAATAACGAAATAAAATTCGTCCAAAATACTGAAATTCTGATTTGAATTCGGAAACTAATATTAAATTCTGCAAATCTTAGATGTGAAATATTTGTCAGCTGCATTTGATTCAAAAAGAATTATAATTCGAATGCCGATTCAAATTTGGAAAATTCAGATAGAATTTGAAAAGGAATAAACACAACTGAATGAATTCTGAAAAAGAATTTAAAGGGGTTGTAAACGCTCGTGTTTTTTTTTTCATTAAGGATAAAAAACACGAGGGTTTACAACCCCTTTAAATTAGTTTAAAATCCTATGCATTAAGGTGAAAAAACTTCTGTCACTGAGCAGCCCCCCAGCCCCCCGTTTTACTCACCTGAGCCCATTTGTTCCCACGGCGGAGACGCGCTCTACATCTCTGCCTGGGGTTCTCGGCTCTTGATTGGATAGATTCATAGCCATTGGCTTCTACTGCTGTCAATCAAATCCAAAGACACGGGCACCGGGGGGGCGGGGCTGAGTCCTGCATTCTGTGTCTATGGACGCAAATGCTGGACTCAGGAGTGTACCCGCACGGTAACCCACGGGAAGAGCGCTTCTCCTAGGGGGGTTTACCGATGCGGGGAGGAGCTGCGAGCGCTGCCAGGGGACCCCAGAGGATGATTGGGGCCACTCTGTGCAAAACGAACTGCACTGTGGAGGTAAGTATAATATGTTTGTTATTTAAAAAAAAACAAAAAAAAAAAACAAGGGTTTACAACCCCTTTAACTAAACAAAATTAGTTAATTAAAGCGAAACGCATTTTTTCGTTCTGTACATGTGTACTGCCCAGGGCTCATAAAAAAAATGTCACCATATATAGAGGAGCAATAGTATGGTAACTCTATGATCTCTCTCTCTCCTCAGGGCGATTGGTCACATCATGTCTGCTCTGTTCTATCCGCTGATCACGTTTGTTCTTCTGGTGGTCTGTGTGGCATACTGGGGTATCACCGCTCTGTATCCTTCTGTATTTTATGTCACAATATTACACTGCGTATCCCCCCAGACATAGTGGCCTTCTTATGTACTAAACAAATACAAATGAGTGCACAGTCTCTCAGTTCCTTTGTGCGCACATTTGCAAGAAATAAAGTGCTGTCATTGTTTACATTTATCTTAAATAGGGTTCTTTTGTGTAAGTGACAGTCCCCTTGTCATTTTTTTTTTTGCAAATCAATTTTTTAAATGAATGAATAAAAGGAACAAACTCAAAATGGCAACCGCCCCGCAGGGGGGACCACTTATGTAAAGAACAAGTTGACCGTAAACAAAATAAGAAAAAAAAAAGGCCTGAAAGGAAGGAACAAGAAATGAGCTCACGCAACAGTCGGCATCCCTCCAGGACAAGCTCAGGTTTGTTTCTTCATAGGTGGTAAGGAATGATGATCAGAGGTCAAGGTAATGGTAGGGGCAGCTGTTTTTTCCCCAATGCATCATGATCGACTTCCTGGCATAGTGAAGAAAGAGGCCCACTGACGTTCTCTCAGCAGTTGTGGGGGCCATGGGTTCAAAGAGGCCCAAAAGGCAAAGCTTGGGGTCCAGGGTGATATAGGACACTTCCGCCCAAAACTGTGATATGAGGGGGAGATCCAGCTAGTCCCCATCTGTTAGGTGGCACTGCCAACATGTAGGGGGCAGAGCTGGATTTAAAGTGTTACTAAACTCAGGACCCTACATTCACTATATCTTGTCTCCCACAGTACACAGAACATGGAAATGCAATTATTTTAGTAAATATAAACAGCTAAATACCTTTTCTCATCATCAGTATTAAAGCTTCCCAAAAGGAAAAGCTCCGCTTGTTTGCTTTCTTCCAACCCCACACCCCACATTTGGCACCTTTTGGGGGGATCGGATATGTGTTTTTGACAGGTACCCACCCCCACTTCCAGGTGACCTCGCTGCGGCGAGGTCCCCCGGAAGTTAAGCCCCCCCTCCTTCTTCCCCCACCGCCTGGCCATTCACAAAGAGCAGCGTGCTTCACGCATGTGCAGTAGGGGACCGGCTGTGAAGCCGTAAGGAATGGAGGCGGCAGCAACCGAGAGCTTGAAAAATCCACTGGGGTACCGACATCGCGGGATCCCTGGACAGGTAAGTGTCCTTAAATTAAAGGTCAGCAGCTACAGTATTTGTAGCTGCTGACTTTCAATTTTTTTGGTGGGGCTCTGCTTTAAGCAGTCTTCTGACTTCTATCAGTGTCTGGCTGAGCACTGGTTAAAGCTTGTAGGAGGAGTTTTCATTCTCCTCTGACTGTCCTATGGGGCTGCATGACCCCTGACCCTCTGTCTAGACAGTGCTGATTGGTCCTGTGCTGATCACATGCACCCTCCCCCCCAAAAAAAACAATACAATACACACCAAACTGAGCATGTAGTGCCCCCAAGGTGCTGTACTATGAGGAGATGGATTGGAGACAGTGAAAGAAGGGCAGAATCAAACAGCTTTTTTACACAATGCGCAGGATTAACCCCTTAGGTTCCACAGTGAGTATAACAATCATGCTTTACTGCATATACAGACTGATTTTACTGTTGTAGGTTTAGTAACACTTTAATTTATGAAGTCTATGGGGAGTGAAGTACATCCCATTGAGGATTTTGAATTGAACTAGCCTGTCCCTGGCGGAGACCAAGCTTTATTGTCAATGTCCGGAATGTCCCTAAGTTTTCATCATAACTTGAGGGTTGCCGTCTATAGTAACTAAATATCTGTGTTATGGAATGGGTATTAAATAGGATTGTCTGTTACAAAGCACACAAAGAAAACTGGACTGTGTTAATGTTTCTGAATGTTTTGCCCAGAGCTAGAATTCTACTTTAGGGCTCCTTAACATAACTTAGATATCTGGCAACCGCAGGAGGACCAATGTTCATCGTATCCGTTACAAACGCCAGCACTCCCGGATGTGGTAACATAACGGGAAATGACAGCTGTGATCCAATGGTGAGTCCCTTCCACTCTCTTCTCTTCCATTCAGTGTACCATCAATAAACCTAAACTGGAAACAGATTTTTCTGGCGATCAGTTTGTTTGGGATGCCATCTATGTCTGCATAATTTATTGTCCGTATTTGTACTAGGCCCAGCAAAACTACTTTTGCCTGACCTCACAAATGCGCTTCTGGAAGAATGGTCAAATATTCCCATAGACACACTCCTAAACCTTGTGGACAGCTTTCCCAGAAGAGTTGAAGCTGTTATAGCTGCAAAGGGCGGAGCCAACTCAATATTGAACCCTACGGACTAATGCCCTGTACACATGGTCGGACATTGATCGGACATTCCGACAACAAATTCCATGGATTTTTTCCGACGGATGTTGGCTCAAACTTGTCTTGCATGTGATCGTTCTGAACGCGGTGACGTAAAACACGTACATCGGGACTATAAACGGGGCAGTAGCCAATAGCTTTTATCTCTTAATTTATTCTGAGCATGCGTGGCATTTTGTGAGTCGGATTTGTGTACACACAATCAGACTTTCCGACAACGGATTTTGTTGTCGGAAAATTTTATAGCAAGCTCTCAAACTTTGTGTGTCAGAAATTCCTATGGAAAATGTGTGATGGAGCCCACACATGGTCGGAATTTCCGACAACAAGGTCCTATCACACATTTTCCATCGGAAAATCCTATCGTGTGTACAGGGCATAAGACTGGGATGCCATTAAAGTTCATGTGCGTGTAAAGGCAGGTGTCCCAATACTTTTGGCAATATAGTGTATCTTGCATGAAGCAAACCTCTGAGTGTTCTTTCTTCTTGTTCATTAACATTAACCACCTCCCTACTGCCCTTTTGTGTACAAAAAAAGAGAAAAAAATGTTGGGGAGATAGTTATCTATTTCTGGAGGGCCCTTTTTAACTGGCACTTCAGAAATAGCTCTTGGACGTCTAGTGTCCCCAATAATGGCTGTGAAATGAACAGATTTGCTTACTGGCTCATGGTACAGGACTGATGTGAGCAGCTCTGTACCATGTGATAGCTGTGATGACCAATCAAGCAACCACAAATAAAAAACATGTACTGTTCACATTGGAGAGCCCGCCCCTTCCTCTTTCAACAGAGGAAGGAGGAACTAATGCATTTTAACCCCTCACCTCCATCCTCTCACTGTGTGCAACTTGTACATTAACCCCTTCACCACCACCTCCCTCTGTGTATGATCATTGATGCTTCTGTATCTAGTACACCATTCCCAAGCTCCATCTCTAAGCCCAGTCAATACCAGCATGTTTCTTCATTTGCAAAAACATTGTGGCTAAAAAAGAGATGGCCAGCGCATTTTCATTTTATGTGTTATATAACAGATTTGAAGGGAAGTGGGTTTTTTTTTTTTTTCTTTTTAATTGTTGGTCTTTTTTCTTTTTATATAGTAAACAATAAACCACTGGTTATGAAATGCCCCCAAAAGAGCTATTGTCTCAAAAGTATGATATAAAATGAATTAGAGTACCATATTGCATGATGCAGTAATTGTCAGTCAAAGTATCAAAGCACTGATGATGGTGATGAATGGTTGTTACAGGATAGGGGAGTGATTAGTGTGAAATGAAGTTTTGGCATTAGACATTCTAATTTGATGTCCTCTCCTGTAGACATTTAACGCCAGCAATTACAGAAATGCCAGCTGCCCTGACGTTCGGTGTGTCTTCTACAAGTACGAAACAGAGGGCCTTGTCCTGACGAACATCTTCAACCTGCAGATTTATAACGTCTTTGGTTTCCTATGGTGCATTAACTTTGTCATTGCCTTGGGTCAGTGCGTCCTGGCTGGAGCATTCGCCTCCTATTATTGGGCATTCCACAAACCTAAGGACATCCCCTACTTCCCTGTCTCTGCTGCTTTTATGAGAACACTAAGGTGGGTCTGCAGATCTTCTGCACAGTAATACTACTCAAAAAAAAAAAGTGATATTTCACTTACCAACTTAAGAAAGTCCACAGGTAAGCTCTCCCTTGCATAGGTATTATCTTGTTTCTTTCACTGCAAAGTTTCAATCCCACTTGAAGACTAAGCCTTTTCTGACACTTTTTGTTTACAAATTTAATCAGTATTTTTTTGCTAGAAAATAATATAACTATAATTATAACCCCCAAACATTTATTTATATATATATATATATATATATATATATATTATAATGTGTGTGTGTATGTATATATATATATATATATATATATATATATATATATATATATACACGGTGTGTATATATATATATATATATATATATATATATATATATATATATATATATGAAGGCCAGTATAGTGGCCTGAATTTATAGGAGGAGCCCGGGGGGTATTTAACCAGCCCGCTCACCTGTGGTCTTTGTCGGTTTCCTGTGCGCGATATATATAAAATTTTAGCAGAGACCCTAGGGAATAAAATGGCGATCGTTGCAATTTTTTATATCACACTATATTTGCCCAACGCAATTTTTTTGGGAAAAATACACTTTAATGAATTTAAAAAAAAATTGTTTTGTAAAATCTGAAAGATGATGTTGCGCCAAGTAAATGGATACCTAACATGTCACGCTATAAAATTGCACACGCTCGTGGAATGGCGACAAACTACGGTACTTAATCTCTATATGTGCTCTTTAAACATTTTAATAGGTTATCTGTTTAGATTGACTTACATATGCGTTCGCTTCTGCGCGCGAGCATGAAGGGAAGGGGGAGCTTTACATTTTTATTTTTTTTTTGTTATTTATTTATTTTTATTTTTTTACACTGTCCCTTTTCATTTTTTTTGGATCACTTTTATTCCTATTACAAGGAATGTAAACATCCCTGGTAATCTCTATATGGAGATATCTTGGGTCAAAAAGACCCCAAATCTCTTCTTTACCTTTTAAAAGCAAAAGATAACAAAAAAAATGTTTACTTCCACCCTGTACCTGAAGTGACGTCATGAGGTCGCTCTGGTCCTCCAAGGCCATACAGGCGATTAAAGACAACCTGGAATCTGTTAACCTCTGTGACCAGCCGGCCAAACCGTCTCATCATTTCTTGGGGGCACCGGTAAAAACGGTAAGCCCAAGAAACACAGGCGAGTAGCAGGAGAGGGGGGACGTCGCCTCCCGCCGCTTCTGAAAGCAATCCAGGAGCTCATGAGCTACTCAGAATGCTTTCATTAGAAAGCCAACCGCCTGCTGAAAAAAAAACACAACATGTATATGATAGATTAGATATATATGTATTATGGTTTTGAACTGGATTTATTTGAACTGTGTTTGACACACCAAAGGCAGCAGCTTGTCATTAGCATCCCAGAGGGTCGGGTGTTATTTGTATTATATCTGTACACATGCCTTGCTTCGCTGCCACATCAAATATTAACCAGTATGGTTCCCGATCATGTGATCATTCAGCATTGTTAGCAATTCCCTGTCAGTGACCGCGTCTGGCGTACTCGCTGTACACAGAATTTTTTTTTATTTTTATTTTTTTTCTAAGGTGTCCTATTGTAACATATTTTTATGACTTGTTGATCCTGCCAATATGCCAGTGGTATTTTCCCACTTTCTGTCCTAAGGTGGCACCATGTTCACTGTGACAGAAAGAAAGCAATTTGGTAAAACATCCTTATGAAGGCGCAGGTTTTCAGCTGGTGCAGATCCGGTAAATGGCGGGTATTACATATCGCATACAGTATTTATCAATAACCACCTGGCTCTTATGTCTCCCCCAGGTATCATACAGGATCCTTGGCTTTTGGTTCCCTCATTCTCACTATTGTCCAGATGATCCGAATCATTCTCGAATATCTGGACCACAAGCTGAAAGGTAATCATTTGTCTTGCTGTTGTAACCTTTCCTGAGAAATATGAATAAGACCTTAAAGTGGAGGTCCGCCCAAAAAAAAAAAAATTAAAAACCAGCAGCTACACATACTGCAGCTGCTGGCTTTTAATAATAGGACACTTACCTGTCCTGGAGTCCCACGATGTTGGCACCTCCGCTGATGTTTCCATCAGCTGTCGAGTGCTGCCGCCACCATTGTGGGTAAGGGTACCCGGCAGTGTAGCCTTTCGGCTTCACGCTGGGAACCCTACTGCGCATGCGCAAGGCCTCCGCTCCTCTCTCCTATGAGGAGGGAGCCCCAGCTGTGACGTCAATAGTCGCGGCTGAGGCTCCCAGAAGTGGGAAAGGATCCCTATCAAAGACAGAAATCCTGTCCCCCTTCCCCCGAAAGGTGCCAATTGTGGCATCAGGGGGGGGGGGGGATCAGATTTTGGGTGGAACTCCGCTTTAAAGTACATCTAAAGTAAAAAAAACTTAAAAAAAAAACTGGATAGAGTATGGGAGGGTTTAAACGCCGTCAGACTTTTTTTGGAACCCGTGGAGAGAATTTCCTTGAGTTTCCTGTCCTGCAGAAACAAGAGGAAATAAGCGAAAACCGTCTCCAAAATAATAGAAATTCCATATTGGTTGTCATCAGAACAAGGGTCCCCATTGGAAAATGTTCTCTCTATTCTTGTTCTGGTGACAATTCGTTTAATTTACCTTTACCAACTCTCCCGGTGACAGGCGAAAGGTTGAATGTCCCCAGTGGGGTCACAGCAATGTAAGCCTGACGGGTGTTCTAACCCTTCCTTACTCTATTCAAAGCTAAAGATTTACCTTTAAATGATATGGGTTAATTTTGCTGTTTATTTTTCATAGACTTGTAAAAAAACAAAATTCCTTGAGATTGGTCAGTGGTTACAGCCTCCCTCTCTTGTACAATGATTGGTGGAAGATTGTGTGCTGCCAGGAATTTCATTGCATGGTGCTGAATTTCCTGACAACCGGGGCGGCCTTTGACCAATGATACAGTAGTCACATAGACGTGACCTGTTTTGTATTTTCTCTAAAGCCACATTTTTTAAAGCTGTAGATAGACTGGGGAATGGTTATAACCGTGATCAGGTTTTACTGCCGTCTGTACCCTACTGGGGTAGCTTCACTCTCTCTGACCCAGGGACATTTATTACTGATATAAAAAGTGATGGGAAATCCAAGATTGTACAATTGTCACTGGAACAGGAATAGAGGGAAAGTTTTCCAATGGTGACACATGTCCTGGTGAAACTGCCTAAGAGGGAATTTCCACTCACTTTCTGTTGAGTCTGTAGTTAAGAAGACCAGAGAAATCTCCCCAATGGGATTTTTTCAGCAGGAACGTAGAGGAACGCAGTTCCGGCACCTCCCGCACTGAATGTATGTAATGGCAAGGGGTGCGCTGCAGGGTCTGTTGATGCTGGCTGCTGGGGGGATCTATTGTCACTGGAGGGGATCTATTTTTGAAGGGGGGGAGTCTGTTGGTGTGCTCTGTGTATTTCTTCCAGTTCTGCGATCCAGTGTGAGACTCAGTAGCGGCCGGGGGCACACCACCCCTCGCTGTTGGTCGGGTCACCTGCCCCCCCGGGAGGGCTCTTGCGGTTGGTCATCTAGGCACTTACCCCATCTACGTTGCGGGTGGGCAGCGGCTTCTATCGTGTCTCCTCTGCATCACGGCGGCATCAGGATCGCCTATCCTTTCAACCAATTGGGTGACGGGTCTCAGGACCCGCCTCCTGATGGGCCAGGAGGAGGATCAGTGTGACAATATTCATTCGCTTTTGTCATACAACTGGGTGGTCTGAGTGCTCTGTGCCCCAAGCCCATCCTTTTTTAAAGCCTATTAGAGCCTCTGGCTCTAATCATGTGCTTCAAACCACCCCACCCCCACCCATTGGAATCCGTTCATCCTGCATGTAGATTAGGGGGCCGGACGCATGGATGGGGGGCTGCGCCCGCCACTGGTGAGACTTTTCCCTCCTGTAATAAAGACCTGTCACTGCTGCGCACTCTCCTTGTGCAGGGTGACTGGTCTTCTCTCCGCCCCCTCTAGTTGCATTTTTTTTAGGCAGCATGTAGTGGGTGGAGCCTGATGGGCCCCTCCCAAAACTCTTTTGGTACACACAAAGTGGAATTATTTCCTTTGTGGCTAATGAGAAATATAAAAACACTTTGTGCCCGGAGTTCAGCGTTAAGTTCAGGAAGAGTTATCAAAATGTGTTAAAGTAAATGTCAGTGATGTGTCACTGGTAGTATTGACATTATTAAACCAGTAATTGCTCATGTGTGTGTTGCCATTTCTGTCTACTAGGAGCGCAGAATCCTTGCATCCGATTCCTCATGTGCTGCCTGAAGTGCTGCTTCTGGTGTCTGGAGAAGTTCATCAAATTCCTAAACCGCAATGCATACATCATGGTAAGCTGACTTTTAATAAATTGACACTTACCTGTCCAGGGTGCCCGCGATGTCGACAGCAGATGACGAGCAATTACTCGGTTCTCGGCTGCCCCCGCCGCCATCCTCAGTCAGGGAATCGGGAAGTGAAGCGTTGCGGCTTCACTGCCCGGTTCCCTACTGCGCATGTGCGAGTCGCGCTGCGCGTCTTCACTGGTCCCCGTTGTGTTGTGGGAACTGTGTGTTTCCCAGAACACAACGGGGGGGGGGGCGGCATCTGTGGCTAGCTATTCCTGGAAGTGGGTGCAAACACCTGTATTATACAGGTATCTGCACCCCCCTCCCCCCTGAAAGGTGCCAATTGTGGCCTCGGAGGGGGGGAGGAATCCGATGAGCAGAAGTTCCACTTTAGGGTGGAGCTCCGCTTTAAATAGAATTTTCTCTTTTTAATCCAGAATTTAGTGTCACTTTTTTTTTTTTTCTAACTGTGTGGGGGATGGGCTCACTGGGACAACACAGAGATCGCTGTTGCTGATCACTAGGGACAGCAGATCCCCATGTTGCCCCCTATCAGAACGGGGATCCTCCTTGTTTACATAGGCAGATCCCTGTTCTGCCTCTCTGTACCCCGATCGCAGGTGGCCGGCGGACATTGAGTCGGAGCTCCCCTAGCATGCGCCGCCCACACTATCTCATGCACAGATCGATGTACAAGTACGTCGGTTTGCGCAGCCGAGCTGCCTTGCCGCAGTATATCTGCGGAAGGCGGTCAGAAAGTGGTTAAAACAAAAAAAAACAAAAAACATTAATGGTAAAAAATAGAAATAAAGTAATCAGCACAAAAATAATAGACATGGGGAGAAAGGGAAAGTCTTAAAGTGGAACTTCACTCTCCTAATCAACATTGTTTTTAATAATCCTTATGCTGTTACCATTAGTAAATAGATAGGAAAGTATATCCTATTTACTTATTCTAAACTTTTTTTTTGTACATTTTTTTAGTTACTTCCTGATTTCTTGCCTAGGAAAATTATGTCATACATCCCAGGAGTCTTCAGGAGGGGAGGAGGGGTTTTCTCAGCTAAGCACACTCTTCTGCATGCATGCTTGAGCTAAGGGCAGATGGATTCCAGGAAGTAAATGCTACATGAATCATCTGCCCTTACTCAAGATGGCCACAGCTAGAAATGCTAGGGGGTGTTTTTTGAAGTTATTTCTCATCAAAATAAAGTATGGAGACATAGATGGGTGGGGGAGTTTGCTTTGAATAATAAAATGAAATTAATTTGTGTTTTTGGTTTGTGGTGCTCAGGTGCAGTGAAGATCCACTTTAATTGGGACTTTAAAGTTTACTACAGAGGAACCAAACTCTGGAAGCTCTGTCCAAAATATGGCAGGTGGAGGGCAAAGGTCTAGTCCACAATACTATCTATGGTCTCCCTCAAGCTGATCTTTCTCCATTACTGACTTACTATGCCCTGTTCTGCACTGTGTCCCTGTGTGGAGGCGGCCATCTTGGTAGAGGCAGGGTTTTGGCTTCCTCATGTTGGAGCCTCCTGCATAGAGAATAGTGAGCAGCACAGGGACATTACCAAATCTCATTTCAAATCTGCTGAGACTAGCAGTCAGAGGCAGTGGTGTCTTTATCATACTGTGTAGATACATGTATGAGGCAGGAGGTACAGGAGAGCCTGGACCCACTCACATGCCAGGAAGTGCTCTGCTATTTTTCTGGAGGAATTCCAGACAAAAATCAACATTTTTCAGGGTACTACTTGGGCAATTCTTTATTTTTGGAGTTTAGGGTTAATTAGGAGCACATTTTAAAATTGTTTTTTTATATTAAAGTTGCATTAACTAAAAAGCATATGCAGAGTAAACGTCTCCCCTTTGATCTACTATGAATGAGCCAGAAATTAAAAGTTACAAATGTAGCAATAATAATGTTGCTACATTGTAATTCTTGTTGACCCTGCCGTCATTATTCTGTGAGTATAAGGCTGGCCATGCATGGTCAGATTTCGAAAGAATTTTCTTTTGAAAATCAGAAATTTTGTGCGTTTTGTGATCCCATGGTGCCACCATTGATTTAGAAATTCGACCAACTAAGCCTTCAATTTCTCCTCATGTTGCTACAGAAAAGAATTTGTGGCTGGGCATCTTCTTTTTTTTTTTTCCGTGAATTTTCTTTCTTGCGCATGCGTATTTCTTTTTCGATTACATTTCTCGCACGATTCTCCCATCATTGATTAGAAAATCGTTTGTTTTTCAAAAAATTTCCAACATGTCCAATTACGCAAATACGATGGCCGTACAAAGATCGGCTGTTGCTGCAGCCTACTAATGGTGCGAAATTCGAATGAAAAGAAAATTCTTTGTAAATTTGACCCTTGTATGGCCTGCCTTAGACCCATTTCACACTTGGGGGGGGGTTTTCAGGTGCTTTAGCGCTAACAATAGCGCCTTTAAATCTCCTAAAAAATGCCTCATCTCCAGTCCCAGTGTGAAAGCCTGAGTGCTTTCACACTGGGGCGGTGCGCTTGCAGGACTTTACAAAAGTCCTGCAAGCAGCATCTTTGGGGCGGTTTGCAAATGGTGTATACTCCACCGCCCCTGCCCATTGGAATGCATGGGCAGCAGCGCTACACGTGTGCTTTTAACCCCTTTTCAACCCCTTCTAGGGGTTTAAAAGCGCCCTGCTCCCACACCAAAGCGTCGCTAAAACTAGCGGCACATTACCGCTACCGCCCCCACCGCCCCAGTGTGTGAAAGGGCTCCAAGTTTACACAGGAGCAGCTACAGCCACTTCTGTAGTATATGGCGTGACATGGCTGTTAAAATGACAGCCTGGACTTGCCAGTTCTTATGACCAGAGAGTTTCAGGTGAGGTAGAGGAGCAGAACATGCCATGTACACCTTAACTCTTTAGAATGACGACTTTTAGGGTGTATATCAAACACCCCAAGTCCACAACTTGTTAATTACTGGATAAAGCGTAAAGCCCATGTATGTAAGTAACAATAATTTAAAAAGCACAAAAAACATTGTTCTGCCTTTAACTCACTTATGTTGGTGAATAATTTGTGTAATTACATTTTTTTTTAAATAATTTGATGGAATTTTCCTTATTTTTCCAACACAGATTGCAGTTTATGGAAAGAATTTTTGTGTTTCTGCCAAGAACGCTTTCAAGCTGCTGATGCGGAACATTGTGAGGTGAACACAGACACACACATGCGCTTACTATACTATGTTATTAGATAATGCTTCATTGTCTTTGCTGCGCTCTGTGCAGGGCCATGTGTCCCTGGAATTGATGTCTGTCATTGGCTGATAGGACCTGTGAGTAAGTGTGTGGATTGGTATGTTGTCTGTGACATGCATGAGATTTTTTTTTTAAGCATGCTTTTGTTCCTTTGTGTGTGCAGAGCTTCTGTCCGGCTTTCATGTTTGGCGTGTTTCAGGTATGCAGTTTGCATGTTTTAAGACGTTGGACATTTTGTAATTTGCGCTTTGGTCTTCACAGGGTGGTCGTTCTGGACAAAGTGACCGACCTTCTCATTTTCTTTGGGAAGCTGATTGTTGTAGGAGGAGTTGGTGAGAATTGTAGTTGATGTTCTTGTTTCTTTTGTCACTTTTTGTAGAGGGTCTTCATCATAGGTGCCACCAGCTTTATAGAAGCATTGGCGGTTATTTACTAAAACAGGAGCACACATAATCTGGTGCAGGTGTACATAATAATCAATCTGCTTCAAACTTTAGCTTGTTCAGTAAAACTTTAACAATAAAACCTGGAAGCTGATTGTTTTTTATGCAGAACTGCACCAGATTCTGTGTGCTCCTGTTTTTGTAAATGACCCCCCATTGTGTTGTTGCCAATCCCTACCAGACACGCTGTTCTACGTGTATTGTTCTCTCTCATTCCCTCCCTCCTACATGTGTTACTCTCCTCTATTTCCTCTGTCCTGTGTGTCTTGCACCCTCTCTCATTCCCTCCATCTGTCACTTACTCCCACTTCCTCTGTCCAACATGTGTCATCCTTTTACCATACCCTCTATCCAATAGGAGAGCTTCTACCTTTCCACATGCCCTCTTCTGCAGGTGTTGCCAGCATGCTCTATATTTAATTTCCCATGGTCTTCCTATTTTCGGGATGCCACAAGTGCTGTCACAATTCCTTTTGCTCTTCTCCTAAGCTACTGCCTTTTTCTACAGAATACTAATATCTTTCTCTCTTCACCACTACTGCATTTCCTTGCCCATTACTATGGACTGTGGGCTCTGTCAAGAAAAACCTATGTACCCACCAGGGGCTTCACCTTTATAAAATGTGGTGTTAACCTTTCCTAATGTGATGCATCTCACTTGATATACTTGGACTTTCAGAGCTATAATTATCCTGATTTACTGAACAAGCCCCATGGTGCCACCACACACCTTCACCCTACCAGTACTATAATGATGGAGGTTGTAGAGGGAATGGAACCTGGAGGAGGGGGAGTTTGAAGTGGCATGGTGCCAGCCGCCTCCATAATGCCCCAGCTGCCCCCATCTTTCTTTATCCATTCCCAATTCTTGTGTTTTTTATTCTTTTTCCCCTGTGTCCCTCTTCCCATCTTTTGCTGTGTACCTCCCAAATTGTCATGAAAAATTTCTCTCTTGCACTTCTCAGGAGTCCTGGCATTTTTCTTCTTTTCTGGTCGACTGCCAATTCCAGGTGATGCCTTCAAGTCTCCAACTTTGAACTATTACTGGATTCCAATCTTGGTGAGCATTAAAAAGGAAGCACAGTGAGGCTATGGCAAGAGGGATTGCGTGGGCCTTATCCTGTCCCAGACAGTCCTTGGTGCTTCATATCCATCACATCGTTTCATTTCTATACTCTCCAGAGGTCATTATCTGTATTGATTTGCATGAGGAATTGCTAAGGAAATGGACATGTCTGAGACAGTTCTCTTCACAGACACTTTAAAGCTGGCTACTCAATTTTCTTCTACAATTTTCCTTTAGATTTACCGAAACCATATAATATGAGGTCACACCTAAACACTTTAAAATTGTATGCAATCAGGCAGGCGCATGCACTACATAGTTGATGGTAAATCTAAAGGAAATTGAACAAGAAAATGTGTATAATACGTAGCCAGCTTAAAACAATACAAGGCAGTACACTCACAATCATATCTAACATTCATGGGTTTGAGTGGGACTCAATGTTGTGGAATGCTGAATGTTATTTATTTAGAAGGGACCAACTATAATACATTTTTACAGGAATCCTACATTAATATCAGTGACTACCCCAGTTTGGTTTTGAAATGGCCCATTTAATTGTGTACCTGTGATGGCAGGGAAAACAATACATTATGAAGGTGATTTAGAGCAAGCGTTAAGTGTTCATATGTTTCCTTGCAGACGGTGGTCGTTGGATCATATATCATTTCTCAGGGCTTCTTTAGTGTGTACAACATGTGTGTGGACACCCTTTTCCTCTGCTTCTGTAAGTATACAGGCTCATTGTTCAATATACTGAACCTCTAAAAATTATAGATGTTATCAACTGACCGCAAAGAGGTGCTCTGTGCTTAGCTCAAAGGAAACCTTTCCCTGTTGAAGCATGGTGGTGACCATTGCCGACTTCTCATTCTGAAAATGCTACTTGTCTGCTTCTGTCATGGTGACCCTCTGGCTTTAATACTTTGAGCCACGGACTCAGAAAAAGGATACAGATAAGGACTTTACTTTGCCTTTTCTAATATGCATACTTTTTTTTTAAGGTCATGGAACACTGAAGCCAGTAACAAAATAGTAAGATTAAAAATTTAAAGGCCAACTCTGGGCTCCATGCCCCCCTCGGGTTATAGTTTTATATGCTTTTTTTTTTTTCTCTACTTGTCTCTTTCTGAAGTCTCCAGACTTCTAATGTGGTGTTACAGGGTCCTCTCCCTCACAGCGTTGGGCAATCCTGGATGATGCAGAAAGTAAGGCTGATGTGATGACAGTGCTGCTTTCTGCATCAGTACACTGTTAGTAAGGGTCCCCGACACCCTGACACCCTACACTCAGGCTTCCAGTTTTGTAGTTCCAAATTAAAGGTGAATATTGCATCCAGAGCCGCTTTATTTTTTTTTTTACCTCTAGGGAGACATCCAAAAAAATAGACCAGTGTTGGTTTTTCAAGAGACATTACACAAAAATGCATTTGTGTATTTTGTTATATGTAAAATATTAGTGGTTGTAAAGGCAGGAGTTTTTTTTTGTTATCTTATTGCATTCTATGCATTAAGATATAAAGCCTTCTGTGTGCAGCAGTCCCTCCTAATACCTACCTGAACTTCACATAGATCCATCGCTGTTGCAGGAGTGTCTCGGCTGCCCAGGACTCCCCTCCTCATTGCCTGAGACAGCAGCGTGGCACAATTGGCTCTGTCAGTCAGCCAATGAGGAGAGAAAGGAGGTGGGCCTCCGTGTCTGAATGGACACAGGGAGCTGTGGCTCGGCTAGGGTGCCCCCACAGCAAGCTGCTTGCTGTGGGGGCACTCAACAGAAGGGAGGGGCCAGGAGCACCGGTGGGGGACCCGAGAAGAGGAGGATCGGGGCTGCTCTGTGGAAAATCTACTGCACAGGAAAGGGAAGTATAACATGTTTGTTATTTTTAACAAAAAAAAAAGACTTTAGTATCACTTTAAAATGCACAGTAAAGTAGGGAAAGAAAACAAATACTTTGCTCTATACTGCCTTTAAAAATTTACCTGGTGCTATTTTTCCACTGGCAGGATCAGCTGGCAATAAAACTGTTTTATGGGAAAAAACAAATACTGCTGTTTAGTGTATGTATACCTTCATTTTCAAAGTTTGGGAATACATTACGCTATCACTCAGTCAGCATACTGTTTACTCTTACTAATGTAGGAAGTTGAATCTTCATTAAACACCTGGTGATCCTGCCAGGCCCATTTAGTGCGAAGTACTGCCTAGCCACACTAAGCATGGTAGCAGATCTGTGCTAGCGTGGTCAGTTTGTGTCCCTGCTTCCTCCAACGGGACTTACAGTGCAGTGTGCCAAAGCACATCATACTTGTAATCAGCTTCTTTTTTTTTAACAAGAAAACCTGTAATCAGCTTCTAACATCACAGACTGAACCCCCCCCACCCAGCTTGATTGCCAACAGGAGATCTTCTTATGGAGTCTCTGCCCCCAGCTTTTGAAAGGATGAGAAGGTAGAAATTATGGAACTTCAGCAAAATCTAAAATACAAAAGCGACTTTGGAGGGTTTTCATAATGTTTTGTTTACAGAGAATAAATAAGAGAAGACGCTTTCATACTTGTCATTATGGCTTTAAACGCTGATGTCTTTCATCTGATTTAATGCTGGTGCCAGGCTGCATCATGTACATCCTTTTGATTTTACTCATAGTTCCTCTTTAATTTTACCTTACTCATAGACTTCATTGCTTTTCAATGAATGTTGATTTCACCCATCTCTACTTATCAGCAATGGCATCATCCATATTCCTTGAGCTCTGGTGCTCTTAGTTACAGATTATATTTTCTTTTCCAGTGGAAGACTTAGAAAGGAACGATGGATCTGCAGAGAAGCCATACTACATGCCTAAATCTCTCATGAAGATCCTTAACAAGAAAAATCGACCGCCTGAGGCCGAGGGTAAGAAGAAGAAGAAGAAATAATGATCGGTATTTTTCCGAACAGAACGGTTGCGGGATTTTCACCATTCCACACTCAGACTGACGAGAATCTTCCCAGTCTGTCCTGCTTCCTGGCTAGCAGGCAGGCTGAGAATTGCTGCTGATTTTATTTTTCATCCTTTTTGATTTGTATCCAGTGACCAATCACTTTTCTGGGGCTGGCAATAGTCAAAGTACCCCTCCTTTTTTTTTTTACATTTCAGTAGTGTCATAATCCAACAGGAAGGGTTTAAAGCCAGCTACGCGGGCCAATGAAAGGGAAGATCTGTTTACTGTTTCACCAGACCTATAAGAAGTTGAAATTGACCAAAGCCTGGGTCTTTTTGACAAAGAATGTGGTTTTTGCCAGCAACACAACATGTAAGGCCTACAGAAGCATATTAATAATCTAACAATATACACTATATAGCCAAAAGGTTTGGGGATACCTGACCATCACACCTGTATACATTTGTAGGACATTCCATTCCAAACCCAAATACATTTATATGGAATGATGGTTATAAGAGCCTCCACTCTTCTGAAAAGATATTCCAAAATATTTTGGAGGTTGTCTGTGTAAATGTGTGCCCATTCACCCAAAAAACATAATTTGTGAGGTCAGGTATTGATGGATGAGAACACCTGGCTCACAATCAGCATTGAAATGTATTTCAAAGGTGTTCTGTAGGGTGGGGGTCAGGGCTATGTGCAGGCCACATGGGTTCTTCCACATCCAATATTATGGAGCTGGCTCTGTACACAGTCATGCTCGAACAGAAAAGGGTCTTCCCCAGACTGTTACAACAAGGGTAGTAGCACACAAATGGTCTAAAATGTCTTTGTATGCTGTGGCATTAACAATACCTGTCACTAGAAGCACATGAAGTCTAAAATTTGAAGGGGAGTTCATATCCTTTTGGCCGTATAGTGTAGGTGATGGTCAGGTGTCCATTTTTGGCAATATGGTGGATCCACCTAAACAAGCCAATAACCTATTGATATATGCTGTAGGAGAATTCTTGAACATGGCCAACGTTTTCCTTTGGTCCCAAATGCTGTGATTTAGCTATGTGTGTTGGAGCGAGAAGCATTTGGCAAAGTGCCTCATTAATCTTCAGTGACCTCCTAACTGTGAATGTGGATTACACATGGCTTCCTGTTGTGCCTTATATTAATACGTTACAAGCAGTTGTCTTGTATTTTTTATTTCTCACTTGTTATAAATTTACTTGTTTCCTTGTATATTGGAAGACACATTTCTTGAGTGGGCCTTATTGCTCTAAGAGGCATTTGTGGCATTGTTGTCCTAAGCACTGGGAATGGCCACCTCCTTTGATGTAGGTGCATAATGCCTGATTTTAATGTAACGTGTACTACCCATTTTTTTTCCCTTTTATTGTGTATCTAAAGCCAAAACTGTTTTTTTTCTTTCTTAGTCCTGTTTTGCGTGGGAGGACTGGAATGTCCAACAGGTTTCTATTGTCTGTGTCCCCACTAGGAAAATTCAGCTTCTCTATTTCTCCTGGTGACCATTGTCATCGGGACAAAAAATGAGAGGAAATGTTAAAATTCAGAGTTTCCCCAGAATTGGAAGTAATGGTGATCTTGCCTAAGAGGTGATTTCTCTCCCACTTCCTGTTGTGTCAACAGAACAGAAAGTGAACTAAAAACTACCCAATGAGGCACAAATGACAATAAGAAAAAAACAGGGGTCAAGGGAAATTCAGCACTGATGCTTCGACCAAATGTACTACTTTTAAAAGAAAAGTATGGAGTTTTTTTTGCCCAAATCATACCTACCTAGGTGGATGCAGCATTGGACCTCCGCCAGCTCTAACACCGAGCAACCAAATACCGCCGATCGCTCGGTTCTCACAGCTCCCTGAGCAGAGACCTGGTAACTGTCAGTCATAGCTCTCCACTCTGTTTCACCCCCTCCCCTCTCCGCGCTCACTGGAGCGCTGGGCTGTGGATTGGGCGGGAGTGGCCGGCTCAGGCTCTCAGCAGCTCCCTGAGAGGCTGGTCCAGGCATCTGGGTGGATCCTGACCTTATTGTTGTGATCTTCCCCGAGCCTGGACCAGCTCTGTGACGTCAGCAGGCTTCAGCTGTGTGCTGAAAACGAGTCACAGGAATGAAAAACAAACTGAAATCCTGTAATCCATAGAAGTACAGCCAAATGAGCTTTGGCTGTACTTCTCCTTTTTTAAGTTTTTTTTTTTTTTTTTAATTTTGGATAGAATGGGACAGGTTAGAACTGCTGTCTGGGGCTTAATTATGGAGGTTTTCCCTGAATTTCTGTTCTAGGGACAACCTTTTGCCAGAGAGGAAGTGAGGGAAAATCTTCAACAGGGAAAGAGACAGTAATAAAAAAAGTTGACAGAGATTCTAACGTGCCCTACTTAAAGCCTTCACTCCAAGTTTCATTTAAAGTTAAAATAGTTCATTTGGACCAAGCTGGTTCAAACAAACTATTTCCATTACCAAAGAATGTACCCACTGTCAGGGCTGTATAAAATTGTTTGTAGCGCTGTATACATACAGTATACAGTGCTGTGTTCCAGCAACAGTACAGGAACTTCCGGTCCTGTTCCAGAAACAAAACTGCGTCAGGCTGAGTGCTGATCTGTCACAGCCAATCAGAGGACCCCTTTTATTCATGGATAAAATTACAAGGCTTCCTGTGAATGGCTGAACGGCACTCAGCTTGACTAGATTTTTTTCTGGGAGCAGGATGCCCTGTACTCCTTTCGGAACACAGGGCTGTATACTGTATGTTACACACCATTTTATACAGCGTTTACCGCAAGAGCATTTCTTAGCAAAAGGAAATTGTTAATTTGAACCAGATTGGTCCAAATGAACCATTTAAAATGAAATGAAACCCTTGAGTTAGGTTTTAACTAAAAAATATTTTTTTCTTTGTTGCTGTTTCAAGAGATTTTCCTTCACTTCTTGTCCCGTGCATAGGTTGTCTCTGGGACAATGAGTAATGCCGCGTACACACGGTCGGACTTTACGGCGGACTTTGCCCGGCGGATTTTTCGACGTACTTTCCGACGGACTTTGTGAATGAACGGACTTGCCTACACACAATCCACCAAAGTCCGTCGAATTCGTACGTGATGACGTACGACCGGACTAAAACAAGGAAGTTCATAGCCAGTAGCCAATAGCTGCCCTAGCGTGCCTTTTTGTCCGTCGAACTAGCATACAGACGAGCGGACTTTTCGACCGGACTCGATTTCAACGGATAAATTTTAAACAAGTTTAAAATCTAAGTCCGTCCAACTTTTGAGAAAACAAAGTCCGCTGAAGCCCACACACATCGAATTGTCCGACGAAATCCAGTCCGCCGTAAAGTCCGCTCGTGTGTACGCGGCATTAGGCTCGGTTCACACCCCTGTGACTTAGGATGTGACTTGTCAGACCCAAAGTCGCAGGACGTGAAATGCCATGTATATCTCTCTGAGAGCTGTTCTAATGGACACTACCGAAGTTGCTGACTTCAGAAAAGGCTCCTGCACTACTTTGATAAGACTTTTACACTCTCTCTGGCATTAAAGTCGTGTCAAAAGTCGGACTCCAAAGTTGCACTGAAAATTGTGCAACTTTGGATTTGGTTAGTGTGAACCAAGCCTAAAAGGAAAAATCTTAACTTGGCGAGGTTTTTATCCTTCTCTATTCTGCCCAAAAAGAAGGTTTTGGCTGTAGGTACACTTTTAATCCACATATTACATCTTTTTTTCTTGTTGACTATATAAAGTGCCACAATTTGGAATGTATTTCAAGTACCCTAATATACAGCCATGATTGGGAGTGAACTTTTCAAGATGGCTGTCTTACGGTGATCCCTAGATGCTATTAACAAAGAAATATATTATTTATATATAGGGAGAGCTATATCGATATGATGTTGATATGCTGTTTTATGTAGGGTTATCCAATGCTGTTTTTATTTCAAATCATCCAAGCAGGCCTTCATAGATGTATATTTTTTAAATAGAGTTCAGCAATGTCAAAATAAATGGAGGGCCATCTACAAAGCAACCAAAGGGGCCAACTTGACCCATAGATATCATTGGATTGCACTTTAGGCTGAATATAATTTTATATAGTATGTATGAACTGATTTTTATCAGCTGATTATAGTTTTTGTACCGAATCAGATTTTATAGTTTACATGCATGTACATAATGCTGTATATTTGTTTGTATAGATATACAGAGGAAGGACTATTTTATAAGAGCTAAATAAACTGATTAATAAAATGCCTGATTTCTGTTTTTTTTTTCACATATAATAACCATAATACAACATAAAATAATCATATAAGAGATTTTTTTATTTACAGATTTGTACCAATTACATCCTGGAAATACAAGTTATAAAAACATTACAAGAAAAGCTAATAGGCAGTTGGACCTCTCTTGTGCCGTCCCAACAACACTTTCTAGCGATTTCCATAACCATTTGCATAGACTATAGAGATGATCTGTGAAGTGTGTACGCACAGGCAGATGTCCTACTGATGAGGTCATAGTGAGCCAATTATGATGCCAGTTATAAGTAAATGCAGTTACATTTGATTTATTATCATAGAAAAGGGAGGTTTTGTTTTGTCTGTTCAGCGGGTGGAGTATAATAGTAAATACTTTTTGCACTCAGAAAGGTGGCAGTTATTGGTGCCAAAAGCCTGGTACACACCGCTCTTTTGGAACGAAAATAAACCTGACAGCTCCAGTCGGAGCCGATGTTAGTACAGCAATCTCCCCCCCACTGAGCTATTGTGTTCTGACAGGGGGACGGCCTCCCCGCCAGAACACTCCAGCAATGGCTAAGAGCCCTGATTGGGAGCCGGTCAGACAGGCTGCCATACAGAAGGGCCAAATGTCAGCTGGGTTTTTATTGAACCAGCCAATGTCGCCCGATATTTGTGTACTAGGCTTAGACCGTTCGAATCTCAGCTGGAACTGTCCAAAATTCAAAACCATGTATGGGGCAGGCTGCATGTACCAAGTTGATCGATCAACTTTCTGGATCTTACATGTGATTATCGCTAGCGGCAGAGATTCCCCTGTCAGCACTGTTTGTGTTGATGGGGGACTCACCTGTGGTTGCAGAAAAGAAATTCACACTGTGTAGGGCCTGCGTGAGGCATACAGACAGATGTTTAGATCAGTCTTTCTCAACCCCAGTCCTCAAGGAGCCCCAACAGTTCATGTTTTTAGGATTTCACTCAGATGAAACAGCTGTGGTAAGTACTAAGGCAGTGAAACTGATCAAATCACCTGTGCAAAATAATGGAAATCCTGAAAACATGACCTGTTGGGGCGCTTTGTAATACTGGAGTTTAGATGATCTGTGGACAGGAATCTATGATTATGCAATAAACTGCCCAGTTCCTACATCTACGATTATTGGAGGTGGGAAACTTCGATCACTATGTACAATATGTGCAAATATCCATAGCAGGCAGATCTGTACAAATAAATGTCTGGCACTACCACTGTTTGTATGTAAACCCACCATATGAGCAGGGTATATGTGATTAGGGCTTCTGACTGGTTCTGGATGCAGATAGTTTGTGCCCAGGGCTGGGGTTCCCTGGTTCAATACAGACCGGATGCAGGCAATTTTCCAGTCTGTGGACCGGTTCACACTCCTGCGATGCGAGAACCTGTGCAAATCCAGTACGGGTTCCCGTATCCCATGTCACCCGCAGTCAGTTCACACTGCCTAATGCGAACCGCTGCGGGTGTCAATAGAAAGTTAATGGCGCCCCCAAATAGATTTTGCATATCGCAGTGCCACCTGTCAATTTGGACAGGAATCAGATCGCATGCGATACGATTCTGGGGCAGACAAAAAAAAAAAAAAAAGGAACCTAGACAATTTTGGTCCGAATACGATGCCAATTCAGCCATACAATCTGTATGGCTGAATTGGCATCGCACGTGATCTGTATAGCAGTGCGGTGCAAATCACATGCAATGTCTGACATCACGCTGGTGTGAACCAGCATTGAATGTGGCCATAGCACAGGATGCTGCATTTATCAGCATGCAGCAACAAATCATCCATCTAATGCCTCGTACACACGACCGGACTTTACGGCATACTTGGTCCGGCGGACCGGAGTCCGTTGGACAATTCGATCGTGTGTGGGCTTCAGCGGACTTTTTCTCCCCAAAAGTTTGACAGACCTAGAAATAAAACATGTTTCAAATCTTTTCGACGGACTCGAGTCCGGTCGAAAAGTCCGCTTGTCTATATGCTAGTTCGACGGACAAAAATAGACGCTAGGGCAGCTACTGGCTATGAACTTCCTTGCTTTAGTCCGGTCGTACGTCATCACGCACGAATCCGTCGGACTTTGGTTGATCATGTGTAGGCAAGTCCGTTCATTCGGAAAGTCCGTCAAAGTCCACAGGACAAAGTCTGCCGTAAAGTCCGCTCGTGTTTACGCGGCATTAACGAGACCTTTAAACAGCTCTCTTGTCACAGACAATTGATGAAAAAGTCCATGCTTGTAGGGCATGGAATATCTGGTTAGCCCAACCAAATTATGGCTGCCATTTTCCAAAGTAGATTAGATTATAAAAGCTTATGTTTGATTGGTTCCTATTAGGGTTTTATTTGCAGCAGATTCACTACATGTCCTCCATTTGCAGCGAGAGGCAGATGCAATGATAATTTAAATCTCTGCTATTTACAGTGCTAAGAAACTTCTACTGCTGGCCCCTTTGGAAATAAAAAAAAAAAAAAAAAAGTACTTTTTAGACATGGTAAATTTGTGCTGGGCTAACCGAATACAGTATAACCCCAACTTCACTGTTTTGCTGACAATGTGATCAATCTATTCTAAACATTTTGGTTTCACTTGGTTGCCAACAAAGAGAGGGTAATATTAAAGACTACGCATTTACGCTTCTACATTTTATGTTGCGGTGCCTTTTTTTTTTTTTTTTTTTGATGCATCCCAATGAACGGTGCACCAAAAACATATCAATTGCATATAAGAAATTAAAAATCATTTGTATAGCCCCCCCATGTCAGCTTGAGGTTGGTAAGGAATGGTACAATAAGCAGCTTATCAGCTGCACAGAATTAGAGAAACTGTAGACAAGTCTTGAATAATAAAAAAAAAAAAAAAAAAACTGTGTGTTGTCCGTTAAAATCAATCACAAAAGTCCAGCTAAGCTTTCAGTTTAGATTAAATACACTGCAGGTACATAAAAACATAAAGGTAAAAAAAAAAAAAAAATTGTATAGAAAAGTCTATTGTCAGCATGCTGCAGTTTTGTGTGTGGAAGCAGTGATCTCTCTGCAGAGGTCATATATGCTCCCTGCTGACTCAGACCTATATAGCTCTCTAATCTGCAGCCCCTTTTATAATGTAAGGAAATGCTTAAAAAGACATGGATTGGTGCTTTGAAAGTTAACCGACAAAAATTGACAGTGTTAGGAAAGTGGAACTACATCCCAAACTACTGTGAATAGAGTAGGGGAGAATTTGACACTCAGCCAGGTGTTTATTGCTGTCTATGTCCCTGTTGGAGAGGATTTCTGCTCAATTTCTGTCCCAGTGGCAACCAAGGACAAGACGTAAGGATAAATCTCTGCAGTAGGGTCACAGAGCAATAAACTTTTTTTTTTTTTTTTTTTTTTTTGAATGTCGCCTATTTCCCTGATGAGTTTCATTTTCATTTAATTTCCCTGATGAGATTGATCATTGGAACAGAAAGTGAGGGTGAACTCTTTCAGACGGGGTACACGCATTACCCTGAGGCTGGGTTCACACTTATGCGAATTGGATGTGGGTTGCTCCGCATCCAATTTGCATGACAGGAGATTGTGCCCAGCTCTCAATGGAGCCGGTTCACAAATCTCCAGGGCGGTCATGGAGTGGATTGCACAGGAGTCCTGTGCGTCTTTCGCTCTGTTTCAGGTCCAAATTCAGCCACAAATTCGGGCCCGATTCGTCCCTGAAAACGGAGAACAGCGACGCATCGGACCCCTGCTGTGATCCGTATTAGGTGGGAACCCAGCCTGAAAGTTATTCTAATCCTTCTCTTCTGGGTTGGAGTTCCCCTTTACAAAGAGGCACATCTCACCGCTCAAAAGGTATTTACCATTCCATGAAACAGGAAGGAAAATATTACATATTATATCAACAAGCACCTTCTTTATGGGCTGTTTCTGTAACCAAAAGTATGACAACAGTGAAATTGCATTACAATAGATACGACCCTCCTAGGGAACTACAAGTCCCAGCAGGGCACACTAGAATAGGCAGTTTCCTGACAGCTGGGCATAGCAAGTTAGTACCCAGTCTTGGTACAGCACCTGACCAATCCTCTGCCTGGCGGTACACAATCACATGATCTAAGGCACCCAATGTAATGAGTCAGGTTGTAATAAAACATTCAAGTATTAAAAGCTTCAAAAATCCCTGCTATAATCACCATTATTAAAATATATTTCTATTTATTCCTAAGGCAATGATCGCTAGCATTTATCGTGTGTAGAAAACATTTCTCTTAAATAACCTCCATTTACATTTTAAAGGGGGAACACCCCCCTGCAAAGGAAAAAACCCTCATACATACATACATACAGTACCCAGCAGTACAGAGGTCATCAGATATCAAAGAATCTAAAGCCCCAGCAGGCCTGTTCCTGGATCCGCTGGTACCGCTTCAGCAGCTGGAAGGGAAAGTTTGCCAAATCCTGCCACTGATTAAAACCCATAGGAGGTTCCTCTTGCTTGCAGCTAAGTTGTCTCTGGATACAGATGCAAGTTACCTTTTGGTAGTGTGGATTCTGGCCTAACTGCCAGAACTTCTTATTTCCTGACTGCTCTGTAAAACATCCAGGCACAAAACTTGGCTCGGTCCATGATATCATAGAAATGAGACAACTTGCACCTGTTTTCAGACACAAGACAAACACAAAATTACACACAAACACCCTGAGAAGACGTGCACTCTCCTCCGCTGTTCCCAAGCTGTAGTAAGCTTATTTGCTGATCCCATTGTTGATATCAACATCAGCTGTTCCACTAATTAGGTTACCTATAAATATACCCTCTCCCTCTGATACCATAATGTGAGAAATGTCCCCACGTCATAGAAAAAACAGCATTATTAGTGTAATCTCCGGCAGTCACGTTCAACATATGGTCAGTTCAATAGAATAGAAGATGAGACTCGGCCTCGGTGCCGCTCATAAGTTTGCACACCCCTTGGGGAAGAAAAACCAAGGATGGCAGTCACTCTGTAATCCATAAAGGAAGCCTATTTGTGGCTGGTAAACAGGTCATAACATTGATGAATCCTCAGCAAAAATCGTACCGTGACCTGCCTGAAAGTACACAGAAAACAAAAATTAAAGACAAAGAAAAATGCAAAATTCAGCAATTAGCCTTAGCCAACCAATGCACCCGCTCCTAGACTAGCTAACAAATATAACCTTCATTCATGATAGAACTGGTTCACCCGACAACACATGCAGACCCCGGAAAGAAATTTGGAGGGGTAGCAGACCTTCACATCTTTCTCCTCTCACCCCCCACATTTATTTCAGAAATCTCTAACACCAGAAAGGAATGCCAGCCTCCTGCTAAGAAAAAAAAAAAGATGGCGGCGGAATGGGAACTGTTGAGCGCCTGCTT
Source organism: Aquarana catesbeiana (assembly GCF_042186555.1). NCBI lineage: Eukaryota > Metazoa > Chordata > Amphibia > Anura > Ranidae > Aquarana > Aquarana catesbeiana. The sequence goes on along the minus strand of NC_133332.1, from coordinate 46,043,467 downwards.
TCACAGCACTGGATTTCCTGGGTGGGCAGGTATGTCATTTTAACTCAACCCACAATACTAGGTGGGAGGGGTTTAAAGTGATTCTAAACCTTGATTTTTTTTTTTTTTTTTTTTAAACAACAAGCATGGGTTACGTACCTGCTCTGCACAATGGTTTTGAACAGGGCAGCCCCGATCCTCCTTTTCTGGGGTCCTCTGCTGGCACTCCTGGCTCCTCCCCCGCCCTGCACAAGCCACTTGTTAAGTGGTACCACTCCTCCTGCAGGCTCATTCCCCACTGGTTGCGTCCATAGACCCAGACAGCGGGACTTCCTCACCCTCATCATAGGATCAGATTCACAGCAGCAGGAGCCAATGGCTCTCATGGCTATGAATCTCCCCTGTGAGAAGGAGGGGGGGGGGGGGGGGGGCGTGATATCAGGGACACAGAAGGTTTTATACCTCAATGCAGAGAATGCATTAAGGCTTTAGATCCACTTTAGGATCAAAATGACACAGGGGGGTTTGGGTGCAGTGAAGTACCTCTTTAATATCCCCTTAAGCTGAAAGGTAAAACTGCACTAGGTGTTAGTAAAACAACATATCTTTGCAACTATTAAAGCAGAGGAGGAGGGAGGGGGAGCGAACTTGCGATCTACTTCACCACTCCTACTCCCCCCCCCCCCCCCCCCAGGTAAAACAGGTACCCGCTCCCCCCGAAAGGTGCCAAATGTGGCACCGGCGGGGTGGGTGGGGGTGAATCAGATAAGCGAAAGTTCCACTTTTGGGGGGGGGGGACTCAGCTTTAATGTATCCAGGTGAATTATACCTTGTTTTTTCAGGACAAATTGGAGTTTGTGCTATATGGTAATGGATAGCTTCTAATTTTGTTTCATTATCTACCCAAGATAGTAAAAAAATAATTTATTTTTTTAAGTTGAGCTATACATTTCTTGACCCACTACCAGAAAACTTCATAAAATACATTCTCTTACTCCTGACGTGCATTAAAAAGGTACCACATACGTGTGTGTTATTTGTCCCTGTAGTAGGGCCTAGGAACAGTAGTATGCAGTTCACCTTCACAGGTGATCACCGTGATTGGCTGTCAGTGATCACAAGATCAGGAGTCTATCCTACCAGATCCCGATTGTTATTCTGTGACTTGGAGTATCCGATGACAGCACAGGCACGGTGCTGGGGGGGCACCACTGAGCATGCTCATATATTTGGGAGCAGGAAATAAGGCTCAATCGCTGTGCTACCACATACATGCCTATGGCCAAATGGGGAAATATGGGAAGTTAATGTGGCCACTAAATGTAAAGTAGGATGTAGTGGAAGAACCAATAAAGACAGGTTGGGGCTCTCACCTTAAAGTGTGTCTCTCATCACACCGCTCAGGATCAGCCTCTCCTGAAGTTTCTTGATGGTCTGATCCCTACTGTGAGCATCTAGCAGCAGCTTCTAGTGAAATCAGAAAATAGAGCGATTAACATCACACTATACAGAATGCAACATGTGTTTCCCAATGATCCTTCCACTATTTATAATAGCACACAAAGCCTGCTCAGCTCCCACCCTCCCTCTGTTCTCATTTCAAAACTGCAGTGAAACAGTCAAAGATCAGTAAGATGCTGTTTATTTAATTGGATTGCATTACATCCGTCATTCTGGGGACAAGAAGAGAGGCTGACATTGCTGACCATCTGCTGAAAACACCGATTGCCTGGCTGCCATTCTGATCCAGTGGTAGAAGTACTTTGTGAGTCACAACATGATGCCTTTGGATCAGCAAGTTGAAGTTGAAGTACTGAAGCCACTGAATCAGAAGGACCAGTAGACAACTATCATTGGTAACTATCATTAATTGGCAGCCTTTGATTTTTTTTTTTTTTTTCTAAAGTTAGATTTTCTTTTAGGGCTCATTCACACTTTTCATTGTGGCAAAAAAATGCTAAATTGGCATGCATTACCTCAAGTTACCACAACGCATGGCAAAACACCTGTTGTATGTGTTCATTGTGAATGCCACCCAAATACATTGTATAGTAGGGATCAATGCAGCATATATACCATCTTATTAGAAAAAGGGTCATGTACATTGTTTCATTCATTGTGGTGCACTGACAGGCTGCCTTAATGCAATGCACATTAAAGTGTGCCATAATGCATGTGAGCACTACAACAGAAAGAGTGAACAGGCCCCTAATATTTACTCCTCCTCTCTACGGGTAATCATGAGAGCTTATTAAGATCCGCTTTAGGAGGAATGCCAGAAAGTGAGAACCTACTACAGTGAAATGTAATAGGGTAAGGCAAGGCTAGCTTCACACATGTCCGGCTGTGGTTTGCAGTCCGCAGTCTGGTGCGGTTTTGTTCACCAGTTCAGGTGCAAACTTTTTATTTGAATTCGCATCTAAACCAGACCCAAAATCGCACAGGACCCTTTTCAAAAATGGACCACGGCCACTCTGGACATGTGTGAACCGGCTCTATTGAAAGCCGGTCCGATTCACATGTTATTCAAATTTGAAGCGGTTAAAAATGCATCTGATCCACATATATGAACCGAGTCTTGCATCTGTATATATGAATGGGAGGCCATACATGGCTACACACATAAATCTAAAAATATGCTTAAAGAGGAAGTAAACCCTGATGGGTTTTACTTCATCTTTTGCTCCATGCAAAGTAAAAGCATAATGTGCTAGTACGAAGCCCGCAATGTTCCCACTGTTGGCCGTGTCCATCTTCACCCTTCCTTCCGGGGCCGTGGACTCCGGCTCTGTGACTGGCGGGAGCCGACGGTCACGGTATGGGCCCTGTAGAAACGGCTTTCTTCAGTGCGCATGCGCAGATGACGTCGGAGCAAACACATATGGTGAATATCTCCTAAGCGGTATATGAGATATTTCCAGAACCTATGGGTAAGCCTTATTATAGGATTACCTGTAGGTAAAAGTCAGGGTTTACAACCACTTTAAAGTATATCTAAAGCCATTTTTTTTTTTGGGTGGAGGGGGGGGGGGGCTTTATCTATATATTTTGGATATAATAGGAAAGTGTTAAAACCCTTGTCCCATAGTGTAGCTTTCTCTTTATCTCCGGTCCTATAGAGGCAACAGGAAGAGGACATCTCTCTCTAAAGCCCCTTATAGTTGTCACCGGAATATGTGTCCCTATTGGAGGATTCTCCCTTCTATTCCTGTTCTGGTGACAACTCAAAATGTTCCCAAACTTTGATTCCCAATAACAATGGTTACTGGGGCAGTGAAAGGCTAATCTCCCTAACAGGGACTCTGACAGCAATAAAAACCTATTGAGGTTCTAACCCTTCACCACTCCATTCAAAAAAATTGAACGTTTTAACCTACATTGGAGGGCACATTTACACCAACACGTAACGTGTTAGAGCTTTGCAGTGCCATTCATTTTGAAGCTAAGGCAATGCACTTAAAAGGTGTGGATCTACAAAAAAAAAAAAAAAAAAGGGTCATATCTGATTTTTAGAATGTTAGAGTGTATAGGCAGCCAATATATTTCAAACACTGCCTAATGGGTCCATTCACACGGGGCACTTTACTGTGGGTCACGTACAGGCCCATGTTTTTCCAGCATGGGAATGCACAGGTGTTGCATGCATCTCCATGCCGGCGTCCCATTAATTTCTGTTGGGGCATACAGCTGTGCAGACACAGCCACTGTGTTCTAAGATGACATGGGGGTGAGTGCGGGTCCTCAAACGCATACAGGGCACATTTGGGGCCCTGAACTCACCCGCATATCATATTAGGACACAGTGGCTGTGTCCGTGCAGCCATGTGCTCCAACAGAAACGAATGGGACGCCGACACGGAGATGCACACAACCCCTGTGCATCCCTTTTTTTTTGGAAAACACAGATCTGTACATGGCCCACAGTAAAGCACCCTGTGTGAATGGACCCTGACGTAACGCAACACAAATAACGTAATGGGCCCTTAAAGTGGAGTTCCACCCAAAAGCGGAACTTCCGCTTGTTGTACTCCCACAATTGGCACATTTCGGGGGTGAGGGGGGGGGCGCAGGATACCTGTCTTTCACAGGTATCCTGTTCCCACTTCCAGGAGCCTTAGCCGCGGGTATTGACGTCACTGCCTGGGCTCCCTCCTTCTCCCTCTGCCACCAGGCCAGTAGGAGAGAGGATCAGAGCCTCACGCATGCAGAGCAGGCTTCCCTTATTCTCAATAGAGGTGGCATGCACCCGACAGCTGATGGAAACATCAGCTGCGGTGCCGACATCGCTGGACTCCAGGACAGGTAAGTGTCCGACTATTAAAAGGCTTTTAAGTTTTGCAGCGGTGGGCGGACCTCCGCTTTAAAGCATATAGAAAATGAAGGTTAAAAAAAAAGCATTACTAAGTATACAGCAACTAAATAATAAAAAAAGGAATGGGTTTTGGCCCTCCAGAACTACAAGTCCCATCATGTCCTAAAAGCACAATAGGGTACCAAGCTATGCTGGGATTTGTAGTTCTTTGTAGTTCTGAAGCAGCCGGAACGTCTGACATAAGCTGCATTCAGGTGTCATGCCTGGCTGGGCTCGGTGTGACCTTGGCGGCCTGGATAAGACATGTCACCAGAACACCAGAGTACAAAGGTCTCTTTCTTCCATGATCACATTGTGAAGTTTCTCTATGTGATAATACAATGAAAAGAGCTTCATGCTTTGAAACAAGTTTCCTGGTGTGCTAATGACATATCCTATCCATGTTATACACAGTGACCAGTCAGGAGTTGTTGCAATACTCTTTAAGCTCATGGTGGATTCCAGCATTCTGCCCATACCTTGGTGTCCTGGTCCCGCTCTCTGGCAGAGCCATGTAGCTGCAGCAGGTCAGCCTGGGCCTGGCACAGATCAGAGTTGTGTCGCTTCCTCTCGGCTCTCAGCTCGGCTTCCTTGGTCCGTAAAGTCTCTTTCAGCATCTTCTTCTCCTGCGCCGCATCCTGCAGACGGTTCTTACAGTGCCGCAGCTGTTCCTGGATGGATGAGAACCTTATTGTGAGCCTTATTACAGCACAAAAAGCATAAAGCTGAACACAGGCCAATATAAAAGACAAATGAATGCAGTTGAGATTCGAAGTGTTAATGGGAAGGCTGAATGTACCAAGTTTATCGACCAATCAACTTGGGTACAAGCGGTGTTAAAAATAATCGCCTAACCGATGCATCCTTGAAAGATTCTGCATTGATGCACAGAACAGCTGCATTGCGATTGCAGGAATGACGTCATCCTGGTATGCCCCTTATACATACAAGACACATATAAGGCTGCACTGATGGGTACTGATATTCTTCATGTTAATATTGTAGTTGTTGTTAATATTTATTTTTGTAACTTAATTCTGCATAAAACATTTAACAGTGTCATTTCATGAGATAATTTACGAGGGCATGTTTTGGGACAGGGCAGGGTAGGGCTATACTGGTCACTGTGTATCCCATGTATACCCCAATACTGGTCACTGTGTATCCCATGTATACCCCAATACTGGTCACTGTGTATCCCATGTATACCCCAATACTGGTCACTGTGTATCCCATGTATACCCCAATACTGGTCACTGTGTATCCCATGTATACCCCAATACTGAGCACTGTGTATCCCATGTATACCCCAATACTGAGCACTGTGTATCCCATGTATACCCCAATTCTGAGCACTGTGTATCCCATGTATACCCCAATACTGAGCACTGTGTATCCCATGTATACCCCAATACTGGTCACTGTGTATCCCAATAATACCACGATACTGAGCACTGTGTATCCCATGTATACCCCAAAACTAGTCACTGTGTATACCATGTATACCCAAGTACTGAGCACTGTGTATACCCCAATACTGAGCATGATGTATGCCATGTATACCACAATACTGAGCACCGTGTATCCCATTTATACCCCAATACTGGTCACTGTGTATACCCCAATACTGAGCACTGTGTATCCCATGTATACCCCAATACTGGTCACTGTGTATCCCAATAATACCACGATACTGAGCACTGTGTATCCCATGTATACCCCAAAACTAGTCACTGTGTATACCATGTATACCCAAGTACTGAGCACTGTGTATACCCCAATACTGAGCATGATGTATGCCATGTATACCCCAATACTGAGCACCGTGTATCCCATTTATACCCCAATACTGGTCACTGTGTATCCCAATAATACCACGATACTGAGCACTGTGTATCCCATGTATACCCCAAAACTAGTCACTGTGTATACCATGTATACCCAAGTACTGAGCACTGTGTATACCCCAATACTGAGCATGATGTATGCCATGTATACCACAATACTGAGCACTGTGTATCCCATGTATAGCCCAATACTGAGAGCTGTGTATACCTCAATACTGGTCTCACACACACACACACACACACACACACACACACACACACACACCTGTCCCACGGTCCAGCAATGCGGGCGACCGAAGCCTCGTTCCTCTCCCCTCCCCCTCTTCTCCACGGCGCTGCCATTGGAACTGTGGGCACCCGGCTGTGACAGCTTGTGGCTTCATGGGCAGGCGCGCACTGCGCATGTGCGAATCACGCTGCGCTTATTCAAGTGGACAGGCAATCTTCTGGGATCTGTGACATGTCCCAGAAGATTGCAGAGATGGAGGGGGTGCCTAGGGGGAGAGGAGAAGTCCCTTAGGCGGCCAAGAAGCAGAAGAAGGAAGTGTGACAGGAAGTCCCTCTCTAAAGTAGGCACCCACTCCTCCTCCCCCCCCCCCCCCCCCAAAAAAAAATTACATGCCAAATGTGGCATGTAAGGGGGCCAGGAGTGGAACTCCACTTTAACAACAGTTTGATGTCTTTTAGTATTTACTGTTCTAAATAAATACTGTTAATGTCTGCTGTGTTCAGACTTTGCTACATGCAGGGAGTGTCTTTTTTTTTTTTTTTTAGAGCAAAAAAATAACAATTGAGTTCTTCTGACTGCTTGAACTGATGGACTCCGCTGGAAAGGGTACCTGTCCAAAACAGGTACCCACTCCCCCCTCCCCCCTGAAAGGTGCCAAAATGTGGCACCAGAGGGGGGCTGGAATCAGATAAGCAGAAGTTCCATTGTTGGGTGGAACTCCGCTTTAATAATTACATCATTATGTTGACAAGGGGGGAAGGGAGGAACAAGGGAAGGCATAATAAGCAGATTAGACAGCAGCATTACGAGGAACTTCACTTCCTCCAGCTATAATTTTATCCCCCCTCTTTGCATTACTGGCTAAAGCTGGCCATATATTATACAATTTTCTTATTCAAATTTCCTTTAGATTTACCTTCACCTATGTAGTGCCTGATTACATAGAAATTGAAAGTGTTTAGGTTTGACCTCATATTTTATGGTTTTAGTAAATCTAAAAGGAAAAAAAAAATGAATGAGAAAATTGTATAATGTATGGCCAGCCTAAATCTGGGAGTCTTTGTTGACATCAAGAAAATAGACCCTTTTTTACTCAATTCACAAAGCTTTAAAAAACACAAAGATACGGATCTCTAATTTGGTCATGTGACTGCCATTTTCAAATCTCATTGCTGGAAACTGTCACTTTTTTTTTTAAGTTCCCTTATTCTAGTGTATTAGCTTTGTGAATTGAGCCTCTTGAATCAGTAAATTAACCTCAAAGAAAAGTCTGTAAACGGCAGAATGATGGGTTATATAATTATGGGACGTCGTCCTGGCAGAGTGACAATAGAGCGGGGGCCCCTCGTTCATCACCACTGCATCGGGCACAATACAACCACTGAACCGTGAGAAATTCTCTCAGAAGTCATCCGCTTGTGAAAAGCCTTCACAGACTCGCAGCTGCCCTGCGCTCCCGGCAATGCGAACGCCCAGCGACACGCACGAAGGACTCTCCTCAACATTTCTACAGTTTAAACTGAACCTCTTGCTAGGACAGAGGCAGACATTTTTTTTTTAGCTAGAATTAAGGCAGCTTGTGAGTCAATATTCAAACTGATGTGGATTAAAGCAAACAGCAATCCACAATTGGAATTCAGAAGACTCCATTCACAAATCTAACACCAGGATAAGGATCTTTTTTCAGCCACGTGAAAAACTCATCTTACTCATCTGAAAATAAAGATCTTTATCCAGGTCTATTACAAAAATAAAACTAGAAAGCACATACATAGACTTACATACATTCACAGATAATACCTAGGAGCATATTGATTACACCATCTACATAATCGAAAGTAATAAAAATATCGAAAAATCAATGATAGAAAATTGCAAAGAGACGGTGTATCATATATGGCTCAACTGAGCCATATATGATACACCGTCTCTTTGGAATATTCTATCATTAATAAGAGTTAACTGCTCGATTTTTCAATATTTTTTTTACTTTTGATTATGTAGATGGTGTAATCAATATGCTTTTGATTATGTAGATGGTGTAATCAATATGCTTTTGATTATGTAGATGGTGTAATCAATATGCTCATAGGTATTATCTGTGAATGTATGCAAATCTATGTATGTGCTTTCTAGTTTTATTTTTGTAATGAATATTGCTATTTTTTTTTTTAAAAGCCTTTGTTATGCCTACAAAGTCCAATATTCACAAATTCTTTTTAATGATCCAAATTATCCGTGTGTCATATCCACAGTACCACTCTATGATGATACGAAATTGTTTTAAAGAACTTTATCCATGTCTGTTAGCTTTGTGAATTGAGCCTATACAGGGATAGGCAACCTCAGCATTCTACCTGTGGTGAACCTACAGGCCCCATCATGGCTCGGCCCCTGGGAGTCATACCTGTGGCTGTCTTGCAATGCCTCATGGGATTTGTAGTTCAACAACAGCTGGAGTATCAATGTTGCCTACCCAGCTGGAGAGTATATGGAAGTTCTTTTACTCGCCAAAAGCATATTAACTGACCTGATTACTTACACATAGCATACATGGGCACCAAAGCTCAGCTGGTTTTATCAGAACAATAGACAGAAGATCAGGAATGGAGTAGGTTAGACCAGTGGTTCTCCACGCTGTCTTCAAGTACCACCAACAGGCCATGTTTGCAGGTTTTCCTTCATCTTGCACAGGTGCTTTAATTCAGAGTCAATGGCTTGGTATTTTGGACAGCTATTTTATCTAAGAGAAATTCCCAAAACATGGCCTGTTGGGGGTACTTGAGGACTGAGGTTGAGAACCACTGGGTTAGACCACACTGTACTGACCTGGAGCAGTGTCTGGCACTCATTCAGAGCGTTCAGTAGATCCTGGATGTCTCGCTGGTGCTGGATGCTTTGCTTCTGGCTCTCCGTGTGGGCCTGAGACAGGAGGCGACCCTTCTCTTGTAGCTGGGCTAGTAGAGGGTTAGGAGCAGAGAGACCAGGAAGAGAACCTCCAAGGTCATCCAGTCCTTGAGACAGCAGGGAGTCTGCCAGAGCCTGTGATGGAGACAAGAGACAACATGGACACCAAGCAAGGAAAAAGGAAGCCTGTAGGGATGTACACTATATTACCAAAAGTATTGGGACGCCTGCCTTTACACGCATGGAGAGTAAATGGCCTCACAGGACTAAGTAAATTGTGTGCAAATCAATAAAAATGTACCATCATCCAAGTTAATTGAAGGAATGTTTGGGAGTGTGGGCCTCACCCCAGACTCACCAAGAGAGAAAAGGCAAGTGGACTATCTCGGTACATATGGAGAAGATATACATAAGTGGTACAAAAGACTTGTAAAAATTCCTCAAAATTTATTAATACAAAATAACAAAAATAAAACAGAAAAATATAATAAAAGAACTCAGATGACATGGTATTTCAACTATTTTCGCGGGTTTACCACTTCATCAGGAAATACATCTGCAGATACAAATAAATATAAAAATACAATAATATGTAGCAATTTCATATAGGAAATATTTACAACATCATAGGACGGGGAAAAGAAATGGAGAGATAATGGGACTGCTTACCCATGCCTCGGTGAGTGCATAGCATAAGGCAACCCGGCAGGGTCTCCCCTGGCGATTGGGAAGGAGATATATACTCCTATATACTTGCTGGTGATCCCATATATCTCCTTCCCAATCGCCGGGGAAGACCCTGCTGGGTTGCCTTATGCTATGCACTCACCGAGGCATGGGTAAGCAGTCCCATTATCTCTCCATTTCTTTTCCCCATCCTATGATGTTGTAAATATTTCCTATATGAAATTGCTACATATTATTGTATTTTTATATTTATTCGTACCCGCAGATGTATTTCCTGATGAAGCGGTAAACCCGCAAAACTATGTCATCTGAGTTCTTTTAGTATATTTTTCGTTTTTTTGTTATTTTGTATTAATAAATTTTGTGAATTTTTACAAGTCTTTTGTACCACTTATGTATATCTTCTCCATATGTACCGAGATAGTCCACTTGCCTTTTCGCTCTTGGTGAGTCTGGGGTGGGGCCCACATTCCTGCCTTTACACGCACATGAACTTTAAATGATGTCTTAGTCCGTAGGGTTCAATATTGAGTTGGCCCACCCTTTCCAGATATAACAGCTTCAACTCTTCTGGGAAGGCTGTCCACAAGGTTTAGGAGTGTGTCTATGGGAATGTTTGACCATTCTTCCAGAAGAGCACTTGTGAGGTCAGGCACTGATGTTGGATGAGAAGGCCTGGCTCGCAGTCTCTGCTCTAACTCATCGGAAAGGTGTTCTATCGGGTTGAGTTCCTCCACCTCAAACTCGCTCATCCATGTCTTTATGGACCTTGCTTTGTGCACTGGTGTGCAGTCATGTTGGAACAGGAAGGGGCCATCCCCAAACTGTTCCCACAAAGTTGGGAGCATGAAATTGTCCAAAATGTTTTGGTATGCTGACAGGAGTTCTCTTCACTGGAACTAAGGGTCCAAGCCCAACCCCTGAAAAACAACCCCACACCATAATCCCCCCTCCAACAAATAATTTGGACCGGTGCACAAAACAAGGTCCATAAAGACATGGATGAGCGAGTTTGGGGTGGATGAACTTGACTGGCCTGCACAGAGTCCTGACCTCAACCCGATAGAACACCTTTGGGATGAATTAGAGTGGACACTGCAAGCCAGGCCTTCTCTTCCAACATCAGTGCCTGACCTCACAAATGCTTTTGATAATATAGTGTATTAAGAAAGTTGTCAGTGCTTCTGAAAATACTAGTTACCTGTCTGTCATGCTGAAACAGGAGTGTGTGGCCCCTGAAACATGTTGGCTCTCTCATTGATTGGATTTAAAATCGCCACCCATACAGTTTTTTTTTTTACATATCTTGACATGCTGATCTACTGGCTTTGATACTTTTGATATCATAGACACTAAACACATTTGCAGATCAGAAGTTATGACTTCTGATCTGAGTCACTGTGAAGTTTTGAAGTGAATGTCAGACAAGCAGCTAGCATTTTCAGAAGTCAGCAGTAGCAGCTTTCTTATTTTTCTCAGTAGAGGTTCACTTTAAAATGAAGATACTGTATGTATAGATCCCATAGCCTTTTTTTTCTGTTGCCAGTGCTTGAAAAGGGAGAAACGAATTACCCTGTTTCCCCGAAAATAAGACCTAGCGTGATTGTCGGTGATGGCTGCAATATAAGCCCTACCCCCCAAATAAGCCCTAGTTAAAGTCCTTGTAGGTCTTATTTTCAGGGTAGGGCTTATTTTCGGGGAAACAGGGTAGGGCTTATTTGGGGGGTAGGGCTTATATTGCAGCCATCACTGACAATCACGCTAGGTCTTATTTTCGGGGAAACAGGGTAGCTATTTCTACCAAACAAAATCACTTTATAAGAGTACAGTGAACACTTCACAGTAATCTTTGACCCATAGGAGCTTACAATCCATTTTCACAAGACACAACCCAGACTCCATTTGGTTAGAACCAGTTCACCTACCAGAGCAACCAAAGAAAAACCTTGAGGACATCCAGATTCCACGCATTTGCGTTTCTACTGGGGTTTGAAATCTGGACCCCAGAGCTTGAAGGCCGCAGTGCAAACTACAAAGTCTCCAAGCGGCCCCTGTGTTCTGCTCAGTCCACTCACCTCCACATCCTGGTTGCTGCTGCTCAGTGCTCCTTGTACTGCTGTGATCAGGGAGTCTTTCTCCCGCAGGGCGGCCAGGCGTAGGGTGTCCTGGGATGCAGCTGAGCGGATGGCAGAGTCCAGTGCCACCTCCAGATGCTGGATGGTGAAGTCCTTCTCCCCCAGGAGATCACGCAGAGCCTTGAGGAAGGAGAACAATCATTACTGAAAGCACAGATTAGTATCTGGTCCAAACAACAGTGCGTGACTCTGTACTAATTACAGCAGAGGTCCACCTGAACTAAATCACCATTTATAAAACAAATTGCCACCTTTTTTTATGCGTTTTTGCTGCTCAGTGCTGCTGATTTCATTCAGCTTCTCTTTAGCCACTTCCAGTCTACATGTACCTGCTCCAGCAATGGCTGCACATGATTGCTCTGGACCCGATTGCCAATAGTGACAAACGTGGACAATACCTGTGAAACGTGTCTCTCCACCAGGGGCGCATGTGACTGGGTGACAAAGCAGTAGAACAATTAGGAGACAACTGTCATTCATAACAGGAGGTGCCTTAACAAGAACCTTTATGGCAGGATCACCAGGTGTTTTAATAAATGCAGCAGATCTAAAATATACAGAAACGTAAAGTGGAACTAAAGTAATTGTAAAATATTGAAAGCAAGCAGGCTTTTTTTTTTTTTTGCAGAACAGAGTCTTGATGTTGGGAAAAAGGATCAGCACCTCATGTAGTGATCAACCAACATGCTGCAGGAAATATCTTCAATTATATTTCTAGTAGTAGTTGGTCACATTCAGCTGGACTTGTTCTGTACCGTTGGAGATGATTTATAGCTTCTCCAAGTCACTTCTTCAGTTCTAATGAGTGATAGCAAGATACCCCAACATTTACTGTAGATCACACTGGTAGCATAGTCCCCCTAATCCAATCACCATGAAATATATCAGTGCAGATATTATTGTCATAGAAAAGGATGGGAGGTTTGAAGCTGTGAACACACAATGATCTAGCTACCTAATCCAGTTTCCACAACGGTCACACCACCCATCTTATTCTTCAACATCTACACCAACCTATTTCATGGTGAATGGATTAAGGAGACTATGCCACCTGTGTGGATATTCATTTTGGGGTGTCTTCCTACCACTCATTAGAACCCAAGTGTAGGTGTGCACAGCCTATTGCATTAGGGTGTGCTGCCAAAGCGAGCGTATATAAGAATACCAACAGTGAAGTTTGGAGGTGGGACGGTACTGGCAAACTTCATGTCATTGAAGGAAGGATTAACCAAGACATTCATGATAAAAAAAATCTGCTGCCATCTACCAGGATGATGAAGATGAAATGAGGGAGGACATTTCAGCAAGACAATGATCCCAAATACAAAGCCAAGGAAACTATCAATTGGTTTCAAAGAAAGAAAATAAAGCTGCTAGAATGGCCCAGCCAATCACCTGACTTAACCAATAGAATGGAAAGAACTAAAGATCAGAGTTCATAGAAACAGAGTTCATCCACAGAACCTTCAAGATTTGAAGACGGTTTGTGTGGAAGAATGAGCCAAAATCTCACCTGAGCAATGCATACTACTGGTTTATCCATACAGGAGGCGTCTTGAAGCTGTCATTACCAACAAAGGATTTTGTACCAAGTATTAAATACATTTCAGGTAAGGTGTTCAATATTTTTTCCCTTTGTCTTTCCATTATATTACACATAACTTCATTTCTGAAATTATTTGTTTTGGTGTCCTTTTATGTATGGATTGCATGTATTTATAAAAAAAGTATGAGAGTTGCCCGCCCCAACCACACACCGCACCCTGCCAAGAACCAGATCAACAACGATATATACAGTAGTATGTGAAATAAATAAAGTGGCTACTTAAATGATAGAAACATGTATATATAGGCAATAAAAACCATAAAAAACTAAAATGACGATGCAAAGTCTCTAATGTCTTATTTCAGCAGCACTCTGTGTCAGAAACCTCCTAGACACATTTAAAATAGGAAAACCCAGTGGAAGAGGAGATCTAGGATAGCTTGAGTAGCTGTGTTCTGTAGGAGTAGGGAGCTTCTTCCACCCAAAAACAATCACCACGTGAGGGGGAGTTAACCCTAATGGGATTACACTCACCAGAAATTCAGCATACAAAAGCCTTTATGATGTTATTAGTAGTTCTCCACCTCCTCTGTACGGCCACCAGATGTCAGTAATACTCTCGGTTATTGCAGCATAACATGTGGGAGGAATAGAATGTCCACATCGTATAGTATTGCTAAAATAGTTTTATTAAAAAAAAACATCCAAATATATCCCCCCTTAATGTGATATGCGTACCAAAAATAAAATTAAGTAGACCAATTGTATAAAGTGCACTGTGCCTGATACCACGGCTCCCGGGAAGTCCTCCAGAGTGTTCGCCGTGTGTAGCAAAAAACCACACACTCCTGGTTCCTCTCCGGTCCATGGAACGCACACGTCACTTCCGGTAGATTGCGTTCCATGGACCGGAGAGGAACCAGGAGTGTGTGGTTTTTTGCTACACACGGCGAACACTCTGGAGGACTTCCCGGGAGCCGTAGTATCAGGCACAGTGCACTTTATACAATTGGTCTACTTAATTTTATTTTTGGTACGCATATCACATTAAGGGGGGATATATTTGCATTTTTTTTTAATAAAACTATTTTAGCAATACTATACGATGTGGACATTCTATTCCTCCCACATGTTATGCTGCAATAACCGAGAGTATTACTGACATCTGGTGGCCGTACAGAGGAGGTGGAGAACTACTAATAACATCATAAAGGCTTTTGTATGCTGAATTTCTGGTGAGTGTAATCCCATTGGGGTTAACTCCCCCTCACGTGGTGATTGTTTTTGGGTGGAAGAAGCTCCCTACTCCTACAGAACACAGCTACTCAAGCTATCCTAGATCTCCTCTTCCACTGGGTTTTCCCATTTTAAATGTGTCTAGGAGGTTTCTGACACAGAGCGCTGCTGCAATAAGACATTAGATACTTTGCATCGTCATTTGGATTGCATGTATTGTTAGCGACATGTGGCGAGAATTTTGTGTCAATAGCACCTTTAGAAATATATTTACCCATAAAAATGGTGATGCGTTCAATACTTATTGTACCCGCTGTACACACACAATTTTATCATCTATTAAAACATGAATGGTGTCAGTAGGGCAGAGATTAGGGTCAGTAGTTTTTTTATTTATTATTATTGTATTATTTATGTTTTTTCTGTAATTTTTTTTTACAATTTTATTTTGAGGAGCCCTGTCGGGGGGCTTTGGTGAAATATCAGGGGTCTTAACAGACCCCCGAGGTTTCACTTTTGAGACAGTGAAAGGGACGGAGGTCAGAGATTCCCCGGTCCCTTTCTCTGCAGGCATAGCTGCACTGGGCAGTGCTTTGGGAAGTACTCTGTGCTGAGTGCCTTCCTGTTCATTCACACAGTTTCCTATGCTTCAGTTATGAACACAGGAGCGATCGCTACTGATCACTTACTGTGTTCATTCAGGAAAACTACATATTTACTGGTCCCTTCCCCTGAACTCTATCCTGAAACATCCCTGGTAGCAGCTGGTGGGGAAGAAGAAAAGGGGAAGCTGGCATTGCTGGGGGGGGCCCAGGCAGTAGGGGGAATCTGTGTCACATGCATCGATTAGGGTGTAACCAGGCATACCCTGTACACCTTGTGTGCACGCCTATGAACCCAAGACATGGCTTGGAGAAATTATGAATGTTCTTCAATATTACAGAACAAGTCCAGTTGATTGGGACCAACCACCACTTGCTTTTTACCGTGACCTGAATATCCAAGAACCTTCACAGATATCTACAAGTGATAGTGGACGCTTCAGTAATTAAAAGCTCAACTTATCCCCTCTAGTGTAACCCAAACCCACCCCGATCCTTCACCCCAGTGTCACGCTGGTTCGGTTTGATCAACGGATTGGATCATTTATAGCCACCCTTACCTACCGCAGTCTAGAATATGTACACATTCAGCAACACTCAAAGTTTATACATTTTCCTTTGTGGCAGATACTTTAAGGGTTACATGAAAAAATAAAAACCTTTGGTCATTTATAAAAAAGACATCTGCAATAAAAAAAAAAAAAAAAAAGGTCTAAGAATCTGGATCACACAGAGAAAAGCTTTGGTAAATGCTATTAGGGCCCAGCATGTTGTACGCCTGTCCATCTGCCATTTGCTAAAAATACATTTAATCTCAGGTATAACGCAATATGTGGATACAGAGTATGGTTTATTTTGCACAAATATGTTTGTTTTTTTTTTTACACCCAGTCTATTACAGTGCGCACACTTCTTCCTGGTTATTGGGCATGTGGGGCCTTTTTAATGCTTTGGCCATTTGCGGTGTGCTTACAGAGATGGGGGATGGATCTGGTGAAATAAGCGACCAATCTGATCTGTAGACCTAAATTGAATACTTTTGTGGCATTCCTTTAAAGCCAAAATTTCAGGCAACTAAACAAAAAAAAAACAAAATATATAATCTATCTTGCAGAGGGGCTGTGTCCATATTGCAAGGGTTAACAGTAGGGATGCACAGATACTTTAAAAATTTTTTTTTTTTTTATACTCACCGATACCTACCGCAACCGCTTTATTTACACTTCAGCTGTCAGAATGGTACAAAGCATTGAAAATTTTATAAAAATTAAAGTGGAGTTCCACCCACTTTTACAACTCTTCAGCATCCCTCACTAAACTGTGCACTGTAAACAAATTGGATATTTTTTTTCTCAGCACCTACTGTATATCTGCTGTATTCATTTTTTACTTCCTCCTCGCTGGCCGTGGCCCATCGCATCATTTCCTGTTTGCAATGCCTTCTGGGAAGGGGCGGCAACTTCCTCTGACACTGCCGTTGCTATGGAAACCTGACCTGAAACCTATTACACTGCTTGTGCTGCACTGAGCATGTGCGAGATCTGCAAGGATGAGATCCAGGAAGAAATACAGTCTGGCTTCAGATGCCCACACTTAAGATGGCCATGGCCTGCTGTAAGTTTATAAAATAACAAACTACTGCTATAAACTAACAAAACAGACCTTAGTTTACTAGAATACATGTTTGTGTATTATAGGGATATTTTTATTTAAAAAGTATAATTTTGGCAGGAACACCACTTTAATTTAGCGTTTTTCAATGTGAAATGTGTAAATGTATGTTAAAAGGTGTAACATAAAAAAGGTGTAAAAAATATTAATGAACAAAACAAATAAAAAAAAAAAAAAAAAGTTTAAAGCTATTAAAAGTTTATAAAATAGAAGTGAGGGAAAAAAAAAAAGAAATCAGCAAGAGAAGGAGTTAATTAAGGCAGATTATAGTAAATTATGGGTTAACAGGGAGATAAACAGAGGAACATTAACTACTTACTGACCAGCCGCCGTCATTATCCTGCGGCAGGTTGGCACGATCCCATGAACCATCGTAGCTGTATGTCGCCCCTTTAAGCGGCCCGCTGCGATCGCGGGAGCAAGAGACAGAACAGGTACGTGTGTGTGTGTGTGTGTGTGTGTGTAAACAAATTCCTGTTCTGTGAGGAGAGACAGATTGTGAGTTCCAACTAGCTAGGAACCACAATCTGTCATTTCCTCCAGTCACTCCCCTCCCCCTACAGTTAGAACACACACTAGGGAACACACTTAACCCCTTGATCGCCCCCTAGTGTTAACCCCTTCCCTGCCAGTGACATTTACACAGTAATCAGTGCATTTTTATAGCACCGATCGCTGTACAATTGTCCATGGTCCCAAAAATGTGTCAAAAGTGTCCGCCATAATGTCGCAGTCCCGAAAAAAATAAAAATAAATAAACAGCTGATCACCGCCATTACTAGTAAAAAAATAAATTTGAAAAAATGCCATAAATCTATCCCCTATTTTGTAGACGCTATAACTTTTGCGCTAACCAATTAATATACGCGTGTGATTTTTATTATCAAAATAACGTAAAAGAATACATAAATCGGCCTAAACTGAGGAAAAAATTGGAGATAGTTATTATAGCAAAAAGTACAAAATATTGTGTTTTCTTCAAAATTGTCGCTCTTTTTTGTTTATAACGCAATAAAAAAAACGCAGAGGTGATCAAATACCACCAAAAGAAAGCTCTATTTGTGGGAAAAAAAAGAACGTCAATTTTGTTTGGGTACAACGTCGCACGACCGCGCAATTGTCAGTTAAAGCGAGACAGTGCCGTATCGCAAAAAATGGCCTGGTCATTGAGCAGCCGAATCTTCCGGGGCTGAAGTGGTTAAACGGGTTGTAAACCCTCGAGGCGTTTCACCTTAATGCAACGAAATGAACCGTACATGACTACTTTGTTATTACATTCATCCTACAGCTTCATTATTTCCTCTCTTGTTATACTGCCACATACACTAAATATTGAACTCACCGTGATGGTATCCTGATTCTCCCGCAGAACCTTCGTCAGCCTCATTATGTCCTCCTCTCTCGCTCTCATCTCTTCCTGTAAACGTTCAATTGCTGTATCTCTTTGGCGCCTGCTTTCAGCTAACTCCTCCCCTTCTTTCTGTAGAGAACAGTGACAATGTCAGTGCAAGGAAAATCAAGATTCACACTCACCAACAGCAATAAGTACCTAAATGGGTCTTGGTTCCACCCACCCTCCCCTGCACAGCAGCAGTCTGATAGAGGGTGGGCCCTCACTAGGAGCCAATCAGGCTTTGCTGCATGCACATATGCTCACAGGAAAAAGTAATGCTGATGTACTTTCAGTGTCCAATCAGCAGGCTGGGGGCGGAGATGTGACTGAACTGCACTCCTTACCGGTAAAAGAGACTGTGGCATCACCCTCCTGGTTGTGCAGTGTTGCAGAGGAGTATAAGACACAAAAGTAGCTGAACAGAGATATAAATAATTTGCAAGCCCATATTAAAATCGTATTTCAGCTAGCCATTTGGCCATGTCACCAACGTAAAAAAAACTTCAGAAAAAAATCTAGTATTTTACATGCTTACTTGAAGTGTTTTCCTAAATGGTTTTAAATTTACTTGCAACGTGCCTTTGAATTTTCTAGAAATATTGGCAATTCCATATCCTAGCACAACCCCTTCTTCATGACATGTCATAGCCCCCTCCTCTTCTTGAATGGTCTGATTACTGTCTGTACTGGCCCAGCTCCTCCTCTCATCACCCCCCCTACATGACCTATTATGTAGCAACCTACAGAGTGTGACCTTAGTGATAGCCCATAATCGGCTGGGGCTGCTGACTTCACATGCAAGATGGTGGAGCTCAGTAGCAATCTCAGAGCTTTTGGATGTCTACACAAGGAAGGTTTTTACAGGTATACCATGCATTAAATATGTTGGTCATATAATCTTATGGGAGGATTTTTATTAAAATGAATGGTCTGGCAAAAGGTTCTCTTTGAGCGTTATGCTTCAATCATCCTCCAGTTAACGCATTAGATGCACAAGTTTTACAAATTAATCACAAATAGAGTCACATGGGGGGAGACTTACTAAAACTGGAGCACTCAGAATCTGGTGCAGCTGTGTATCGTAGCCAATCAGCTTCTAACATCAGAATGTTCAATTAAGCTTTGACAATAAAACCTGGAACCTGATTGATTTCTATGCAGAGCTGCACCAGATTTTGCACACTCTAGTTTTAGTAAATCTCCCCCATGGCGTCATCATGACGTCACTGAGGATCACCTTTATCTGCTCTTCTCTCGCTCTCAGCTTCTCCACAAAATCTGTGATGAGGTCCACGTTTGGATCATAGGCCACCGGCAGCGTTAACAGCAAGGTCAGACAGTCCTGAAGGCAAAAATGTACTTAATATTGTCAAATTATATTGTTTGTTTAGACACTTCCCAAAGCCCTCAGGCCACCACTCATACCTACCTCCAAGAGTTCTTCTTTAAACTTCAGAGTTCTGACAAGTTCCCGCACCAAATCCTGGTGTTCTGATAAGTAGTCCTAAAAGGCCAACAAAAAAAATATATGGTTTTAGAACTGTAAAAAATATGAATTGCCTAGTGAACTTGTCAGGAAATATATCTTGGGAGGTGATATTGCCAACGTGTCTTTAAATGAACAGGTCTTCATGCTCGTCCTTGTGTTGCTACTTTGTCAGTCACTGGTCCAAGGTTAGTATTTAAACGGTGAATTCTGAGCCCTGACCTGCATATTGTTTCTGCGTCAGTAACGGATAGATCAGCTTATCTCAACCAGGGTTCCATGCCAACTTAAGGTTCCTAAAAGAGGTTGATAGGGGTTTCTTAAGCAATGAGACATTTTTGCTTCTCAGATATGTGACCAATAGGACCAATGATCCTTTTAGTTATCTGTATTGAGGACATTCTTCCCACTGACCACCAATATAAGAGTTAAAGATATAGTAGTTATTTGAGAGGTTCCCCAAGACCTGAAAGTTATTTCAAGGGTTCCCTTAGGTTAGAAAAGCCGATATATAGGACAATGATTGCCCTGGAGCTTGTACCCTCAAAAACAAGCCAACAAAGGCAGCAACTGTCACATTCAAGGCACGGTTCACTCGCCCCAAAGTGGTGCAGGAACCTTTTTCTAAGTCGAAGTGACTTAAGTCGCATCGATTAGAATGGTTTTA
Source organism: Aquarana catesbeiana (assembly GCF_042186555.1). NCBI lineage: Eukaryota > Metazoa > Chordata > Amphibia > Anura > Ranidae > Aquarana > Aquarana catesbeiana. The sequence goes on along the minus strand of NC_133332.1, from coordinate 46,022,731 downwards.
TTGCCGTTAATGGGGCACGACTTGTCATGTGACTTTGAATTCTCAAGTTGCATGACAAGTCGCGGCAGTTTGAACCGGGGCTCAATTTTAACAGGCTTCTCTTAAAGCCCAACTCCAGGCTTAGAGCCCTCCGTTTGCCTCCCTCCCACTGCAGCACCCCTGCACCGTTAAAAAAAAAAAAAAAAAAATCTTCATACCTGCCTCTAGGAAGGTCACAGGTCACCTTCACCCTGTTCTTCCTCTGGTAGTTGGCAGATATTAAATGCTACAGAGTAGGGTTTCTCAAACAGGGTCCCTCCAGAGGTTGCTAAGGATTCCCTGCGCAATAAACAATGTCTGCCTCTCAGATCTTTTCTTGATCTTTTTAGCCATCTGTAAGGGGTAATTCTTCCCAATGACCACAAGTGTAAAGAGGATTCTTTCCACTGACCATCACACATGTATCATGAGTTGTAGCTATAGTAATTTTTAGCAGGGAATAGTTATTTCAAGGGTTTCTCTGTGTTGAAAAGGTTGAGAAAGGCTACTCTAGAGAATGGCACTTGAAGATGTTGCGCTGCTCTCTGCAACATTCTCTGCGAGTCCAGGACAGGGGGCAAGCCCTCGACACTCTAAGCATCGTGCTGGATCAGTGAAGAAGGACTTTTTTAGGTCATGCCCCTTTGACAGAAGCTGGACGTTCAGCCAGCTTCTGTCGGATCGACTGCCACACACGCGGGCCGATTGTCGGCTGGTTTAGATTGTACAGGCCGATACCACCTGATATTTGGCCCACGTGTACAGCCCTTTAGTTTGAGATCTCTTCCAGGTTATGCAAAGCCTTGAAAGTCTTGTACAGCAAAAGATTTGTGATCTGGAAAAATCACAGGCTGCTGCAGATGCATACTTTTAGCCAGAGTTGCCATGCGATTATGTCAAATTTGACATCATTTCAGGTCTATTGTCCTGCTGTTGATACTGTTGCCTGATGTAACACCTTAAGGGCTTATTTAGACTTGCTTCGGCTTCAACACACATTAAGGGCTAGTTTACACTTGCTTCAAAACATGGCTTTGGAAAGGCTTTGTTAAAGCTCTCTGAACGCCAGTCAAAGCTCCTGTCACTAAATAAAATGGTTAGCTTACAGTCCTATTTACACCTTGCTTTTGCTTTGCTTCACTTCAAAAAGGTTACCCTATGTAGCTTTAGTAGTGCTTCAAAGCGTCTTCAAAGCCTCCATAGAAGTCTATGACAAAGCTTGCTTGAAGCACCACCAAAACATCAAAAACACATCAAAAAGCATGTTGGAGCTTTGTCACAGACTTCTATGGAAGCTTTGAAGCACCATGAGGTATCATTTTTGAAGTGAAGCAAAGCAAAAGCAAGGTGTAAACATTATTGTAAGCTAACCATTTTATTTAGTGACAGGAGCTTTGACTGGCATTTAGAGAGATTTAACAATGCATGTCCAAAGCCTTGTTTTGAAGCAAGTGTAAACTAGCCTAAGAGTCATCCACCCAAAAGTGATATTTTAGTTATAGGTGGGCTAAGGCAAACCTTGGCTTAATACAAGGCCCTGACACTCCATCAATAAGATCTCCATAACTCCAGGTTCTTCTGTCCACCTGGAAGATTTGGGTGTTCCTGCCCACCTTTCACTATTCCAGCTCCATTCTCTATAATATAAAATAAATATCCAGCAGGGAGAGCAGAAGCTCTTCATAAAAGGATCAGCAGATGCAGAAAGCCAGGAACTCAGCACAGAGATCTTACATGAGAGAGAAACGTCTCTGAGAGACGTCAGGTGTTTTGACTCTCCAGAAAACTCTTCAATTTTGGAAGGGTTGATACTTTAAATCACAGTCAAGACTGACCAGGTCTGCTCAGATAACCCAAGACAGATCCCGTTATCTTCTAACTGCTACTATGTCAAAGTTTTATGGAACATTTTTGAGCAGTTTGACATCTATTAGTAGGCGATTACTCACCTAGGCACACCAACCTGTAAAACGAATGACAGGTGACACTAAAAATTAATTTTAAAGAGCAAGTGTTATGATTAGTAAAAAAAATCTTGTAAAATGGATTGTAGGTGCTCCGCCTGCCTTTTTTTTTTTTTAGAGGTATCATCACATCAACTCAGGCTTCAACAGTGTTGAAAGACTTTAGAATGCTTCAGCCTAATTTAATATCATAAAGGGTTTCCTTTCGTCATCCAGCTTCTGCTAAAGTTTTCTGGTCCTCCATGGGTCCTGTGCTTTTGGGTGAGGGTGATTATTCCAGGAACAATATTTATTTTTATTTTTTTTAGCCCAACATGACCTTAAAGTGATAATAAAGCAAAACTCCCTGTGCACAAAGTGCGATGGTCCGGTGCCAGTTCCTTGTCTACATCCTCTGCATGGCACTGGTCAGGGACACACACCACCTTGCTACACTCTTAGGACTGGGAAGTCCCAGTAGCACTCTACAAAAATCACACAAAAGAGGGCACACCAGCCTAGTGCATTAACACTCGTCTGTCTCCTCCCATCGGCATGTTCCTGGTTAGCACCGCAGCAAAACTGATTGGCTCCTTGTGCTGCTTCTCACTCTTCCTGTCTGGGCTCTGCTGTACATGGACTTTCATAGGCTGATAGCAGATAGCTCCGTTCTACAGTTTAATTCCAGAGCACACCATGTGGTGATCACATATTTATTGTGTACCATGTATGTGATTCAGCACCAAAATATAGCAGCACTGTCCTCCGATTCAGTTTCTTAGTGTTCTTCTTAGTGCTCCATTCACAAAAATGCTGTACAAGCTTTACATGTTATTGCTTTGTTCAATAAAGCAGTGCAGAGCCCCAGGCTGTACAAGTCAAATGTTAATATTCATTGGCATGCCATACATAAACACATCTGTGTCCCAAGCGGAACACCCATCCACTTATATAAAAACACATCTTTCAGGTATGTCCACATTTCGTTACACCTGCAAGGTTCATGAGTCATGGTGTAACGAGACCATTGTGGGACTAGATTAGTGAAGGAAGGTAACCAACTTGTTAATGATACAGACTGTAAATATGTATAGCGCGATAAATGTGCAGCAAACTAGAAAGCAATTAAGCAAAATGAATTTAATTGTAGCATTCAGGGTGTGCACAAACATCACCTCCTTACACAGATACAGGAAAAAAAACAAAAAAAACAAAAAACTTTCCAACATTATACTCTTTGTAGTAACTTGGCATTACCTGGTGACTGGAAAGTGTTCCACCATTTTGAGCAGCCTTTAGCTGGGTCTGAAGCCAACTCAAGGTGTCCCGGATACGCTGGAAACCGGAGACTTGTGTTCTGCACGCCTGAAAGAGAAAGTCAGGGTCAGTCCACCCAAAGTTGATATTTCCATTACAGCACGTTGGTTATCTGGATATGCAGTTCAGTTTTGGGCACCAGTTCACAAAAGGATATCTGGAGAAAGTACAGAGAAGGGCAACCAAACTAACAAACTGATCAGAGGCACGGAGGAGCTCAGCTATGAGGAAAGATTAGAGGAATTGAATTTATTCTCTCTTGAGAAGAGGAGGGAAATTATCATCAACATGTACAAATACATACGTGGTCCATATAGTGAACTTGGTGTTGAGTTATTCACTTTAAGGTCATCACAGTGGACAAGGAGGCACTCTGTCTGGAGGGAAAGAGATTTATGCCGTATACACACGGCAGACTTTGACGGACTTTATGACGGACTTTCCGAATGAACGGACTTGCCTACACACAATCCACCAAAGTCCGTCGAATTCGTACGTGATGACGTACGACCGGACTAAAATAAGGAAGTTCATAGCCAGTAGCCAATAGCTGCCCTAGCGTGGCTTTTTGTCCGTCGTACTAGCATACAGACGAGCTGACTTTTCGACCGGACTCGAGTTCGACGGATAGATTTAAAACATGTTTCAAATCTAATGCCGCGTACACACGGTCGGACTTTCTATCCTACTTGGTCCGGCACACTTTCCGACGGACTTTGTCCGCCAGGTGCGCCGGACTTTAAAACGGACGGACTTGCCCACACACACCCGGACTTTCCGGCGGGCTAAGTCCGCCCGTCTTTCCGACGGACTTTCGCCGGAGTTCCGGCGGACTTTCAGAATGAACGGACTTGCCCACACACGGACAAGTCCGTTCATTTTGAACGTGACTCAGGTGCGACGGGACTAGAAATGGATGTCAATCTTGCCGCTTTTATCGGCGTGATTGACACCTTGCGAGCCCCGTCGCGGGGCATACCAGGCCCTTAGGTCTGGTATGGATTATAAAGGGAACCCCCCTACGGCGTGGGGTCCCCCCTAAAATCCATACCAGACCCCGATCCGAGCACGCAGCCTGGCCGGTCAGGAAAGGGGGTGGGGACGAGCGAGCGCCCCCCCCCTCCTGAACCGTACCAGGCCGCATGCCCTCAACATGGGGGGGTGGGTGCTTTGGGGGAGGGGGGCGCCCTGCGGGGCCCCCCCACCCCAAAGCACCTTGTCCCCATGTTGATGAGGACAAGGGCCTCTTCCCGACAACCCTGGCCGTTGGTTGTCGGGGTCTTCGGGCGGGGGCTTATCGGAATCTGGGAGCCCCCTTTAATAAGGGGGCCCCCAGATCCCGGCCCCCCACCCTATGTGAATGAGTATGGGGTACATGGTACCCCTACCCATTCACCTGGGGAAAAAGTGTAAGTAATAAAACACACTACACAGGTTTTTAAAATATTTTATTAAACAGCTCCGGGGGGGGGGGATCTTCCTCCGGCTTCGGGGGTCTTCTTCCGGCTTCGGGGGTCCCTCCGCTTCATCTTCTCCCGGCGTCCGGTTGGTTCTTCTCCGCTCTCTTCTCCCGGTGTTCCTGTTCTTCGGCCGGCTCCTCTGCTGTCTTTAAGTAGCTCTCTTGCCAGCAGAGGTCCGGGCTTCTGGGCTTCTGGGCTTCTCTTCCCCAGATGTTGACACGACGCTCTCTCCTGCTGGACTGCTCTCCGAGGGCTGCGTTGTGACTTATATAGGCGGAGACCCCGCCCCCTTTTGATGTCACAGTCCCTGGGCATGCTGGGACTGTGACGTTTTAGGGGGCGTGGTCCCGTCCGCCGGGCAAAGTCTGCCGTAAAGTCCGCTCGTGTGTACGTGGCATTACTCTCCAAATATGAAAAGGCTTCTTCACAGTAAGAGCTGTGTAAATGTGGAATACAATCCCTCAAGGAGGTGGTTCTGGCCAGCTCAGTAGATCGTTTAAAAAAAAAAAAAAAAAAAAAAAAAGACCTGGAATCTTTCCTGGATGCACATAATATACTGGAAACGAATGTATAAATAAGGTTGGGCCAGGAAATATCCGATTGCCTCTTTTTGGGAATCAGGAAAAATGTATTTCCCCTGCTGGAGAAAATTGGATCATGCTTTATTGGTTGGGGGGGGGGTTCAGTTAAAAAAAGCATGTGGCTTCTGTGGGTGACACACCCCCTGCTGCCTTCAAGGAGAATTTTACACAAAAACAAAAAAGGGGGGGGGTATTAGTTTAACCCACAAGCATGGGCGTCCGCAAGGGGGGGCAAGTGCCCCCCCCCCCCTGAAATTACGGATCGGACACTGGTGTCCTTTAGTGGTCCTTGTGGTAGGCTGTCTTGAGCTGTGGCTGCAGCGGCGCTCAGGGCCGATCCAAGTCTAGAGCCCTCCCCTTCTCCTCCTGTGTACATTACACGTCACGTTGCTTGCGTCTGAATTCTTCGGTGGCGCTGTAACAAAGTCCCGCCTCCTAGACCAGCGGCTCCTTCTGTGATAGGTGGAACAGGAGGTCTAGGAATACACCCGCTGTGTGATCCACTCACCGTTGAGGCCGAATTGGATGGGCACTGGTAAGGCTGCATTGGATGAGAACTTGATGGGCACTGATGAGGCTGCATTTGAAGGGCACTGATGAGGCTGCATTTGAAGGGCACTGATGAGGCTGCATTTGATAGGCACAGTTAGGTGAAAAAAAAAAAAAGTGTAAGAGTAAAGCCTCGTACACACGATCCGATTGTTGGCAGGGGATTGTCTGTTGACTGTTGTCCTAAAATCTGACCGTTAGTACGCTCCATCTGACAATTGTTGTCCAACTTTCGGTCAACAAATGTTGGATGGCAGGCTAGTAAATTTTTGGCGGACAGCGGTCTGTTTTTCGTATCGTCTGTACACAAGTCTGTCACACAAAAGTTGAAAGTACAAACGCGCATGCTCGGAATCAATGCTCAAACACAAAATTAGCAGAAGGGGCCCAAAGGGTGGGGCTCAAGAGCTGAAAATCCTCGTAGTACGTCACTACGTTCGAGTTTGTTGGCCAACAATTGTGTGTCGTTAGTATGCAAGACAAGATCCAGGCACACGCCCTTTGGACAAAAATCAGACGCTCGGTTGGCCAACGTGTGTACAAGACTTTAGAAGACTAAGGGGGATCTATTCCATAGAGGACCTGCCCTGGCCTGGCCTGCTTTAAAGGGGGACCCTTGTCTTGGCTATATGTGATAATAACTAAGCCCCTCCCCTTCATGACATTGTGGAAAAGGGGCAGAGCATGGTGACCTTAAAACGATGCACCCCACCCCTGAAAAAAGTTCTGCAGACGCCCATGCCCACAAGTGATTCTCTTTTATCACTACTATTCCTTTATACTGGCCTTTGAAGTTTACAAATGCAGCAATTTAGAAATTGGATGAAAGGTTTAGCACTGGTAAACACTTTAAAAAAAATAAAAAGTGGATTTTATATACAACTATATAGATCAGACCAAATAGAGGGACAAATGGAGGAGGAAAGAGGGACAGAGGGACATTGTTCCAAATCAGGGACAGTCCTTTGATATCAGGAATAGTTGGGAGTTATGCTCATACCAGCAGGTTGTAGGCCTACACTGCTCCATACACCTTGCTCCAGCAACTTTTAGGCCTACACTGCTCCATATTCCTTTGCCCATCAGGTTTTAGGCCTACACTGCTCCATAAGCCTTTCTCCAGCAAGCTTTAAAACTACATTGCTCCATAAGCCTCTTTTCAACAGGTTTTTAGCCTCCATTAGTCTCCGCAAGACAGGTATTAGATTGACATTGCACCATGAGTTTTACATTGGCAGGTTTTAAGCCTATACTGCTCCATATGCCTTTCCCCACCATGTTTTAGGACTATACTGGTTCATATGCCTCTCTATGGCAAGTTTTAGGACTATACTCCAAGAGCTTTTTTACTGGTAAGGGATAAGCCTACACTTCTCCATATGCTTCTCCCAAGCAAGTTTTAGGCCTACGCTGTTCCATATGACTCTACCCAGCAAGTTTTAGGACTATACTGATCCAAAAGTTTGTCTTTTTTTTTTTTTAGGCCCACACGGCTTCATTTGCCGCTCCCCAGGAAGTTTTCTGACTTTATCGCTCCATATGCCTCTCTTTAGCTAGCTAGTTTTAGGACAATACTGCCAAAAGCCTCTTTAGTAAGTTTTAGGCTTACAAGGTTTCATAAGCCTGCCCTTGATGTTTTAAAGGCCTACACTGCTCCAAGAGCTATGCACCAGCCAAAATAGGCCTACATTGCTCTATATGCCCCAGCCTATTGCTCTATAAGCCCCTGACCAGCAAGTTGTGGGACTATACCACCCCCCAAACCACCCCTTGTCAAGTTTTAGGCCTACACTTCCCCATATTTCTCAAATTTGAAGCTTCCAAAGTGGACTATGGACACAGATAGCCATTTTAAACAATGCAGCTAAAATCCCATTCGTATATGCTGCTGATAAATATTTGAAGGGCCGTGAGAACTGAGCTTATGACAGCAAAGATTGACTTCACTCAAAATGCCAAATTTTGGGAAAATAGGTGTACAAAGAGTCAATTTCATGTCATATTTTGAACACAAGCCCTGGAAAGTTCAGTTGGTAATCCTAATTATTATTGGCAGCACGTTATAGAGAAAAAAAAAAAAAAAAAAAAATCAACACAATCACATGATGTATCCAAATAACAGAAAGTCCAATGATACTGTTTCCAGGGACAAAGCTCATCCAAAGCCCATCCATCAAGCACACTGCTATGTGCTGTGCTTTATTATTTGCTAAAGCCATTCTTAAGGATTAAGCAAATCCCAGAAGTGTAGTTTAACACATGCCATAATCTTCTCATGGCACAGAGACGCGCCTCAGAGAGCAGGGAAGTGCATTAAACAAGCTGCCTCCATCCGCTCAGATAATATCTCGGGGTCTTACAGAGCCCTTGGGCATCGGAGCACAAACCATAAAAGAGATACATGGTTTACACAGAAAATAAACTCTACTAAGAATGACTAGTAATGTACCCTACACCGTTGCAACAATACTCAATTGTATTTTTTACCGCAAGGGTCAGAAACCTTTTCCACATTGCGCATCAATTTACAAGCATTAGACAATCGGCGTGCCTGTGAACAATAATGCACCGTCGCCGAATAGTTGTACTGCTAATAGCAAGTTAAACTCATTAATTATTACTATATTAACAGCTTCAGTGTGATCCCTGGCCCGGTCTTTCACAGCTTAGCTGTGCTCTGCCTAGCTTGTAGGATGTTAATTAAAGCTGCGCACGTTTCTAAATTACCTGTTTTTAATTCTCTGTTATCATCTGTTTGTAGTTCGGCTTTTAGACGGACTTAAAAGAGGAGCTCCAGCCATTTTTGTGTTTATTCAAAGCCAGCAGCTCTAAAAAAGTGTAGCTGCTGACTTTTCATAAACAGGATCCAGCGATGTGCTCACCCGAGCCGTCCCTTTCCATCCGTCTTCTGTGTACAACTGGTTGGCTAGATTGTGGAATTTTTTTTTTTAAGATTATTTTTTTAATATTGGAGAAGTCTTTAATAAATTTGTTATATTTTTATATACATTTGGAGTCTGTGTCTAATACACCCAAGGAGGTATATTTAAAAGGCCCACACATTTTTGGGTTCTAGTATTTATCGTATTGGTGACGATGCCTCCTGAGGGTAGATATTCCATACCACTCTATCCCCACACACAAAACTTGGACTATTTAGAAAGTATGTTAGCTTTGGATGAAGATAAATCAGACTGCCACAGTCTCAAGTGGACTGTCTGGAATAATTTCCAGTATTCCTCAAATTTTCATAGGTTTTACCTCTACGGTTTGACCTTGTGTGTCCCTCTGGGATCCTCTTACAAAATGGGTTGCCTTCTTGTTGGTTCTTGCAATGCCTGAGGTTCTGCACCTCCTCCCCTATACCCATGTCCCCTTCCTGCTCCCTCCTGCCCCCCCCCCCCATTCTCTCCATCTTCCTTCTATATGTACTCCCCTTCAGGATGTTGCAGGGTAGCGCCCGGGATATGCTCTTCCTTTATGCTCCTCTGATGCTCCCTCACGGCCCTTGCTATGTTCTTGCAGAGAGGTGCTTCTGCTCCTAGTCTATGCTCGAATACCTCCTGGACTAGGGTTTCTCTACCTATTTTACATGACTACTCATATTTTTATGGATACTGTTTGTATTGCTGTTATGTATGCCTTCATATGTGGAAACGGATTGTAAGGGCTTTGTTTGTCTTGTTTGTACTCTCTAAAGTACACTTCACATTTTGTCCAAGTGGATTGTTATGATTGCAAAATTTAATAAAACAAAATTAAACATAAATGTGCCACGGGGTAATAAAGTGAGTGTTGTGCTAAAGCCGCATTGCAGTAAATTAAAGGAAATCCATACCGAGAGAAATCTAGAGACTGCCATTTCTGACCTTTCTCTGAAAAAGCTAGTAGCGCCAACCTCAGTATTGATTGTTAACTGGAATGAGAATACAGCAAGCAAAGTCCCAATTTTCAGGCTTGTTCCAGGCCAATGACTCACAGCATCGAAGTCTCTGGACCAGTCAAGCAGCTAGCATTTTTTAAAGTTAGCCATTGCAGACTACGTATTTTCTCAGTACAGATGAAGATAATAAAAGGCATGATCTTACCTCAGACCCAATCTCCATAAATGCATCCCAGTCTTCCCCAACTCCTTCCACCACTGGCTCCTCTGGTCCCTTGTGAATATGGATCTGCTGGTCCACATCTTCTGCTCTCACTCTCTGCAGACCTCTGACTGGTATTTTGCTTCGTGTTGGCGTTTTAACTGGACTGTATTTAATCTCCTTCAAGCTTTTCAGAACTTCTCCTACCACAGGCTTAGGGGAGTGTATAGGAGCCGATGGAGATGATGGTAAAGGTGAATGGGCTACCCAGAAGACGTCAGATTCTTCTTCCCCAACAAAGCGCAAGGAGTCCAAAGAGGTGGCTGACAATGAGGACAGGGACCCCTTGGTGCTGCCTTCATCAAAGCTTCCTAGAGACTTACTCCTGAGGAGACCTGTGCTGCCACTATCTGATCCTGAGTGCAGTTTCTTTCTCCTTGGTACAGTGCAGACAGACTCATAGATGGCATCAGAGACCCTCCATGATGAACAGGAATGGCACTTTTCCCCCTTGACACAACGTGAGCAGCCTGCAGAGTTAGTATCCCACCAGCTCTCATGCTCCCACCGTGAGCGGTCTTGGTCCAGAAGTTCATGATAGGACTTTGAGTGGGTTCCTGAGGACAAGGATCCGAAAGAACCATGGAAGGAACTTGGGTGATCTGTAAAGGGTGAGTTGGGGAATGAACTCTGGTACCCCGGAGAAAGGGAATTATTTCGAGATCTGTTGTAGCCAGTTGATCGGAGATCATTGTAAGAGCCGTGATACCCATACGAAAGGCGTTCTTGGTTAGGTCCAAGATATTCAGGAAGAGGGAGACCCCAACCCCTAGCATGGATGGTTCGTAAAGTGAATGCAAGCTTCTCCCTCTCTGTTAAAAGTCGAGTTGACCTCTGTTCAAAGAGCTCTTTCATTCGAGACATCACTAAGTCGTACCGGTGGTAGACATTGAGCGTGTGGCAGCATTTTCCGCACAGGAACTCTGCATCTTCAGGTTGGCCCTTGCCTTTACCAGGTTTGGAAGTTGTTCCAGGTGGGCTGCGTTGCACAGGAGTTCCGAGGGCTTGCGAGAATAAAGTAGGTAGGGTCCCAGAGCCCCCAAAAAGCCACTTTCGCCGTGAACCGCGGAGAGGAGCAGAGCAAAGGCGGCACAGTTCAGACATGGCTGGAATAAAAAAATAAATAAATGAAATATTACAGATGCAGAATGTGAAAAAAAAAAATTAAAATTAGAAATGAAAAATAAAGTTATTTTTTAGTTGAACGTAAAAATTATGCATTTATGTAAACCATTCATGAGAAATATTGGAGGCCACCATTCCCTTCCCCACCCATAGTGCTGTTATACACAGCACAATGTCACTGCTGCTTTTACAATGTAATATCTGGGTTTTGTAAAGGAATGCGGTGTACACAATGTGGATTTTGTGGCTATTGGGGAATATATTGAAATAAAAAAATTGTTGTGCCCAGAATTCAGTTTTAAGTATGCAAAACTATATTTCTCTAATAAACTGGAGCTGAAGGTAAAGGCTGCGGATTTTCTAAAAAACAAAACAAAAAAAAAAACCCAACCACAAACCACGTGCAATGCTTCCTGGACACCATAAGCCATACAGGAATCACAAACAAATCTATAAACCTCATTAAAAGGACTGGGAATTTCCCCATGAAATGTTCCTTACTGCCACATTCTAAATAAAAGAAGCCAAGCCAGTAACCCAAAACCTGTACAAGAAAACAAAGATCCATTAAGAGGTGAGATATAATATTCTCAGAAAAGTAAAACACAAAGCAACCCCTTAGGTTTGTCATCAATGTGTCACCGGACAGCTGTGGTCCTCTAGAAATAAGCCAATCATTATTTGTCCTGGTCATGTGACCATGTGTAAATTAAAACGTGTCTGTTATGCCCTCCCTCCTGTCAAAGTATAATTGCTATCCTTTCACAATGTAACATTGGTCCCCAAGCTTGATTGCCTTTATTCAGTCTTTGGGGTACTAGTCCTCCCACCGACACCAAATGATGGGGCACTATTCCTCCCACCGACACCAATGATGGGGCACTATTCCTCCCACCGACACCAATGATGGGGCACTATTCCTCCCACCGACACCAATGATGGGGCACTATTCCTCCCACCGACACCAATGATGGGGCACTATTCCTCCCACCGACACCAATGATGGGGCACTATTCCTCCCACCGACACCAATGATGGGGCACTATTCCTCCCACCGACACCAATGATGGGGCACTATTCCTCCCACCGACACCAATGATGGGGCACTATTCCTCCCACCGACACCAATGATGGGGCACTATTCCTCCCACCGACACCAATGATGGGGCACTATTCCTCCCACCGACACCAATGATGGGGCACTATTCCTCCCACCGACACCAATGATGGGGCACTATTCCTCCCACCGACACCAATGATGGGGCACTATTCCTCCACCGACACCAATGATGGGGCACTATTCCTCCCCCGACAGCATTGATGGAGCACTATTCCTTCCACCGACACCAATGATGGGGCACTATTCTCCCGCTGATACCAACCATGGGGCCTTATTCCTACCACTAACACCAATGATGGGGCACTATTCCTCCCATCAATACCAATGATGGGGCACTATTTCTCCCAATTAATACCAATATTGGAGCACTATTCCTCCTTCTGACACCAATGACAGGGCACGATTCCTCCCAGCTCATATTTTGTCACACTGTTTAGACTTTTTAGCTGTAAATCCGGGCAGATCACTCATAGGCAAGATGCACATTAATGTGTGTTGGGAATGCGCACAAAATCGCACACATTCCCAGCACACCAGAGAAATGCGCTGCTCTTTTGACTATTCGGTTCAGTGCGGCACAATTTAAATAACATTTTTCTTTAAAAGTGTTGGTGACTTCTTTCCCTGTGTTTCTTGCAGGTTGTGCAGGCCATTGAAATAACTGGGCTGCCCTACACACAGAGCTGTGAACCGAGGGTTATAATAATGTTTTGTTGCTTATTAAATATTGATTGAAATGAGCCTGAACTACATTCAGAAGATGCCCCTGGCACAGCGAACGTCCTCACCGGCTTTGTGCATTTTTGATTCTGCTGATCTGCGCAGTAAGCGGGGATGCAGAAACCTCTGCACATCATACAGCAGACAGACACAGAGTGGAGATTTAATGCTCTAAGCGGGGATGCAGAAACCTCTGCACATCATACAGCAGACAGACACAGAGTGGAGATTTAATGCTCTTAATATACATGGTTCTGGCCTGTGGCACAATTGCAAGAACACACTGTGACATGTACAAAGACATGTGATCATGCAGGAAAACAGGCTGACCTGGGTTATTCTACAAGATCAGGCGTGTTATTCTAGCCAGTGTCCCGCCAATATTACAGTCTGGAACCACACAGGAACAAGTCCCATAGCACATCCAGCTGCTGCGCCACCGACCACCAGGATGCCACGTGAAACATCAGGTCACCTCCATGTCCTCCTGCCCCCAGGGCTACTGAAAAAGGGTACCACCAGTCCTCCTGTATGGGGCCCAGGTACACAGGGGGGCCCGGCAACCGGGGGAATCAGATGTGGACAGGACGGAGGATGATTGGTGCTGCGGGGGGGTGCAATTACAGAAACAATGCCCTGTGTGTCTCCCCCCTGCAGCAGCTGAAAGTCAGTTTCTCCCCTCCAGCCTGCTTTCAGCTGCTGCAGGGGGAGACACACAAGGCATTGTTTCTGTAATTGCACCCCACAGCACAGATCAATCTCCCTGTCCTGTCCACATCTGATTCCCCCTGATGTCCGGGCCCCCCTGTGTCCCTGGGCCCCATACAGGAGGACTGGTGGTACCCTCTTATCAACAGCCCTGGGGGGCAGGGGACATGGAGGTGACCTGATGTTTCAAGTGGGTGGTCAAAGGTGCAGCAGCTGGAATGTGCTGAGGGTGGGGGGGTGATGTTCTGGATGTAGAACTGGGGAAGGGGCTGGTAAATGTGTTATTTACCAGCCTCTTCCTTTTCTGAATGAACACTGTGTGTGATGAGTACGGTCGTCATTCATGACTGGCTGCTGCGGGCGCACAGGGTAAGGGGTAAGTGCAGGGGGGGTGGGGTGCTATGCATTAACAAATGTGTGGAGATGCCATTAAGAATGACAACGCATGTCTACTAAAGCGCAGTGCGTTTCTGCGCTTGTTTGGAAAGCGCACAATTTTGCACATGTTCTTGTCACACACAGAGTGGAAACGTAGCCTTAGAATCATAAATCACAGACCAATTAAGGCTTGGTTCACACAGGGACGACTTGTCAGGCGACCTAGTCGCCTGACAAGTCGCCTCCCGTTATGTGCTATGGAACCGTTCTAAGGGGAGCGACGCAAGTGGCTCCGACTTAGAAAAAGGTTCCTGTACGACTTTGGGGGCGACTTGGGGCGACTTGCATAGACTTCTATACAGAAGTCCTTTTGCAAGTCGCCCGGGCAGTCGTGTGCAGGGCGCCTCGGTGAGGCGACCTGCAAGTCGTGCCGCCTCTGGTGTGAACCGGGGCTTAAGGTCGTGATCAAGTTAAAGTGGCCATACATGTAACAATTTGTGATCAAGTTAGTTATGAGTGTTCGGAAACAAAACGAGTTATGATTGATAAATACATAAAACAATGCAACGCACACAGTATTGTTCTGCATCTGACTGCAAATATTGATTGAAAATATGATCTAATAAAAACAAACAAACCAATCAATCTGAATGATGATTGGTTCTCCCTAGAAACGCAGACTACTATTTTATTAATCAGTAGCTGATTGTCATGGCAGATTTGAAATGTATGGATAGCTCACTAGCCATGCAAATGGAGGATATTTTTAGTGCAATTTTCATTCAATTCGATGGAAAAGGATTATTATTTTTAAATGTATATTGTGGTGTCAAATCCAAAAATTGTAAAGACCCCAATATTTCATTTAAACAGTTTATGTCCACTATAAAAATATTAAATATGGAATGAACGATTGTACGAACAGATCAATACGCAT